>NC_058080.1:48828615-49128615 GCF_014858855.1 Bufo gargarizans
CTGTAATTATATGCAGTAAAATCTTTATTGACGTTTTTCAGTGGAAAAACAAATTTTATTCAGCGTTCAGTGCTGCAGTAATACGTGGTCAAATCTTTATTGAAGTATTTCGGTCGAAGAACAAAATTAATTCAGTGGTAAGCGCTGCGGTTATATGCGGTAAATCTTTAGTGACGTACCTTGATGAACTTCACGACTCTTCTGGGCCCAAAGCTATCTTGACACTTTGTCTTCTCATTGTCTGTAGCTACTAGAGGCCTGTTCATGTCAGGCAGGTTCCCCCAGCTGTATCTTGGTCGATCGACACTCTGTGATTGTGCCATTCTCTGGCTTCCTCATGCTGCTGCCACCTCCACACTCTGTAATTGTGCCATTCTGTGGCTTCCTCATGCTGCTGCCACCTCCAGACTCACTTATTATGCCACTCTGTGGCTTCCTACTGATGCTGCTGCCACCTCCTGACTCTGTCATTGTGCCACTCTGTGGCCTACTCATGCTACTGCCAACTCCAGACTCTGTCGTTGTGCCACTCTGTGGCCTACTCATGCTGCTGCCACCTCCAGACTCTGTCATTGTGCCACTCTGTGGCCTACTCATGCTAATGCCACCTCCAGACTCTGTCATTGTGCCACTCTGTGGCTTCCTCATGCTGCTGCCACCTCCAGACTCTGGCATTGTGCCACTCTGTGGCTTTCTCCTGATGCTGCTGCTGCCACCTACAGACTCTGACATTGTGCCACTCTGTGGCTTCCTACTGATGGTGCTGCTGCTGCAGCCACTTCCAGACTCTGTCATTGTGCCACTCTGTGGCCTACTCATGCTGCTGCCACCTCCACACTCTGTCATTGTGCCAGTCTGTGGCTTTCTCATGCTCCTGCTAACTTCAGACTCTGTCATTGTGCCACTCTGTGTCCTCCTCTTGATGCTGCTGCTTCTGCCACCTCCAAACTCTGTCATTGTGCCACTCTGTGGCCTACTCATGCTGCTGTCACCTCCAAACTCTGTCATTGTGCCACTCTGTGGCTTCCTCATGCTGCTTCCACCTTCAGACTTGGTCATTGCGCAACTCTGTGGCCTACTCATGCCGCTGCCACCTACAGACTCTGTAATTGTGCCACTCTGTGGCTTCCACATGCTGCTGCCACCTCCAGACTCTGTGATTCTGCCACTATGTGGCTTCCTACTGATGCTGCTGCTGCCACCTCCAGACTCTGTCATTGTGCCACTCTGTGGCCTACTCATGCTACTGCCACCTCCACACTCTGTCATTGTGCCTTTCTGTGGCCTCCTCCTGATGCTGCTGCTGCCGACACCTCCAGACTCGGTCTTTGTGCCACTCTGTGGCTTCTTCATACTGCTGCCAACTCCAGACTCGGTTATTGTGCCACTGGCTGGCCTCCTGCTGCCTACACCTCCAGCCCCTGTCATTGGACCACTCTGTAGTCTCCTCATGCTGCTTCCACCTCACCACTATGTCATGGGTCCACTCTGTGAATTTCTCGTGCTGTTCCCACCCTCCCCATGACTGGTCCACTATTTTAGCTTTCGGCCTGGCTGATTTCATCATTTATTTGACACTTCTGATTTGTCAGAAGGAAGGAAAAATGAGACGCACAATGGATCCTGTCTGTGTAGCAGCTGTAAAGCCTGTATGGTACCGTCAGAATTGGCTTATGATTTGGTAGCCAAAAGCAGGAGTGGGTACAAAACACAGAAGACATGCAAATATTCCATTCACGTGTGATCTCTGTTTTAGATCCACTACTGTTTTTTTTGGGGCATTAGCAATACTGATGGATTACTGACCAAATGCTGACCGAGTGAAGGCGGATGCTCCACAGACAGGATTCGCTTTTTGGGGGTTATTGTTCTGACGGTTTAGAGGAAGGGCAAAATAATCAGTGATGTCAACACAAACTTACTGCTGACACCCTCTCCACTCTGTCAGGGGACTCTACTTGCATAAGCGTTTAATAGAACAGGTTCTGTAGAAATCCATGTGGAATCAATTACATTGACCTGTAAGGCTGAGTTCATACTTGAGTTATTTGGTGAGTTTTCGCCCCATGACTGCCCAAATAAGTGAAGTGTGCAGTGATTCTAAGAGCGACACCTGTCATCTGCATGTCATACGGACTCACAGTATTATTTCACTACCACAGCAGACTCCCTATGCTTGTTACTGAAAGGCACAGTGTTCTACACCACTATAAAGGCTCTCTGCAGCCAGGAAATAGCCTTTTATAAACATAATTCGACGCAAATAAATTCGGATCGAAGCTAATTTTTCCCCAAAATTCGACGAATCGGCCAAATAGAATTTTTGAAAAATTCACTTATCTCTAAACACTAATTGTATATGTAAAATAAGTTATTCAGTGTCAGTGAAGATCTGCAGTCTTGCAAACAACCAGTGTCATTGCACTCATTAAACAAAACCCACAACTTCATCGCTTCAGGTTTGCTTGATATTAATGTAGCGTGAGAAATATAATTTCCTACAGCTACGAGCTCCCCCTGTGTTCCCAAAGTCAGTGCTGAAGAAGCAGAGCCATAAAATGCCTCATTTACTTTATAGTCTTTGATTTTGGATCTTCAACTCTTTTTCTTGGTTAATAGGAGACATACATAAAAAAAAGTATAGCACTCCCCGAAAATGAATGAGGAAAACAGGTAAATATATGAACAAAGGCTCAGCTGTTGCAAATTCTGTTACAGTCCTAAATGGATGTAGCTTATGGGTTACAGTCCTAAATGGGCACTATGCTTGAGAGTTACACAACTTAAAGGCACAGAACCTATGGTTCATAGGTAGGCTCAAGGCTTAATGTTTACAGTTTCTCTTAGATGGCACACAGTGTAATGGTTATAATCTATGGCAGGCACATGGCATAATGGTTACAGTCTCTGGTGAGAATGCAGTTTAATGCTAACAGTCTCTGGTGGGCAAAAAACATAACGGTTATAGTCTCTAGTGGGCAAACAGCATAATGGTTACAATTTAGTGGGCACACAGCATAATGGTTACAGTCTCTGGTGAGAACGCAGCATAATGGTTACATTCTCTGGTGGGCACACAGCATAATGGTTACATTCTCTAGTGGGCACACAACATAATGATTACAGTCTAGTGGGCACACATCATAAGGGTTACAGTCTCCAGTGGGCACACAGCATAATAGATACCACCCGGGGGACGAGCTGTTTGAGAAGAGAGTGGACGAGATGGGGAGATAGGGGGTATCCACGGAAATTAGTGGAGAGGATCTCACAAAGAGTTGGGTTGGTTGGCTGCGAGTCCACGTTCCAGGGAAAGAAGAAGGACAGGGACCTCAAAAGGATCCCGTTTGTTTCCACATTTGGAGCCAACAGTGGAGACATAGCCCGCATTATACGTAAAGAATGGCACATTTTACAGAAAGGGCTACCCGCAATAGATGAATTTGAGAATTTTCCCATGATGGCATACAAGAGAGGTGCCAACCTACGTGATAAATTGGTAAAAACCGAGGTTGGGGAGCCCCGTGGGGATGGGCAGAGGTATCTGGCGCCAAGGAAATTGGGATGTTATCCCTGCCTTGGCTGTTGCAACTGCGGCAACATGGTGAAGGGAGATACCTTTGCCCATCCCTACAGTGGCAAAACCTATAAGATTAATAATTTTTTTACATGCAGATCACGGGACGTGGTATACATGATCACGTGCCCTTGTGGCCTCATCTATATAGGTGAGACCACAATGGAAGCCCGTGAACGTATCAACTCTCATAAGAGTAACATCAGAAGGGCCCAGATTGACAAGCCTGTGGCATAACACTTCCTGGAGCGTGGACACTCGGTCAACCAGCTCAGATTCCGAATCATTGATTCGGTTGGCAAATTGAGACCTGGGGGAGACAAAGATCGGATCCTACGCAAAAAAGAACTTAAGTGGATCTTTGAAATGAGAGCACTCCAACCCTATGGGATGAACTTAGATTTCTATGTGGGGAATGTGTAATGGATCCGAGTGACTGTTTATTGTAATCTGCTATCTGTATAGTGTCTTTTTATAGATTGTTGTTTTTTTACCATTTTCACTTGCACTTTACTTTCTAGCCTACACTGCGACATGGTGCATTTGACCCCTCTGTGGTCCTTCCCCACTTAGAACCCTGACGAGTGTGCGGGATTCCCGGCATGTGCGTCGGGGACACGGATGGATAGAGGCCCCCTGAGCGTCCTTGACAACGCAGTGCTGACTGGATGGAGCTAGGGAGGAGTTTGGGCGTCACGTCGGTCGGGTATGCGACTGGTGACTCCACCTCCCCAGACAGTCTCCCTGCGTGCCGGATGACACGGGTAAGGCGATCTATGTTGGACTGGGTGCTGTGCATAGTTAATTGCCTCTGAGGGAGAAGGCCCTGACGCCGATGTCCACGACACGACTGTGGTGATTCGCTGCGCTCATGCCGGGGCGGTGGGTGGATGGTTCCACATGCGTCCCTAGCAACGATGCGCTGAGAGGAGGAGGAGTGGGAGGAGTCCCGACGACACCATGATCACGTAGACGGAGCAGCGGATGATCAGGTGACTCGGAGACGGCCATGTGATGACATGGCCCGCCCCCTCTGACATGCGCACCGGTTGTTGTAGGACGCTCGGGAGACATGCACCATGCAGGTATGTGGGGGGCTGGATTATATGCCCTGAGTGGGCGCATACTATGACACTATATATGAGCACTTATGTTCACATTTATGATGTTAATAGCACTTCGCCGATGGGGCGATTGGCCACATCTGTAAGAGTGGGTGTGGTTTTTAATACTTAAAGGGGACCTTTCACCGATCCTGACATTGTGAACTAAGTATACAGACATGGAGAGCGGCGCCTGGGGATCTCACTGCACTTACTATTATCCCTGGGCGCCGCTCCGTTCTCCCTCTATGCCCTCCGGTATCTTTGGTCACTAAGTTATAGTAGGCTGAGTCTGCCCTTGTTCTGCTGTAGCGCTGGCCAATCGCATCACAGAGCTCACATCCTGGGAGGTTATTTTCTCCCAGGCTGTGAGCTCTGCGCTGCGATTGGCCAGCGCTACAGCAGAACAATGGCAGACTACACCTACTATAACTTAGTGACTGAAATCTCCGCCTACTATAACTTAGTGACCGGAGATACCGGAGGGCATAGCGGGAGAACAGAGCGGCACCCAGGGATAATAGTAAGTGCAGTGAGATCCCCGGGCGCCGCTCTCCATGTCTGTATACTTAGTTCCCAATGTCAGGATCGGTGAAAGGTCCCCTTTAAGCATGATCCTTTAGAGCACATATTGTGTTTGATAAAGGCTGTGGGTCAGCCGAAACATAACTACCTTTTGCACGTGTATTCACTGTAGCGGCTCCCAATAAAGGGACATTTTATACCGGACATGCTGCCCCCATCTCTATTTATTGGACTACATATACAGGAGCCCTGATGGATCTTGGACTCCAGGCAGGCTGTTGCATTCCGGATGACCACAAGTTCTGGTGAGTGCGATTCCACAACATTTCTTCAGGAAGTAACGCTGGACACTGCAACGTGTAAACCCGCCTTTAGACACAGCAGAGTCAGATATAGCAGGGCTGAGCTGGTGTAGCATAGTTGGAGCTGCAGAGCAGCAGAGTTGATGCAGCGATGTAGCTGAGTTGGTGGTAGCAGAGTAAAAATGAACTGTTGCAGAAGAGCTGGTCAGGAGATAAAACTGCAGCAGAGATCAGTATGATAAATGTTCACAACAGAAAAAATTTATAAAAAACTGGTGGCATGAACACGGTAAACTAACACGAATAATCAGGCTAGATAAGGAGAGGGACGGCACACAGTGTTGGATCCGGGACAGATGCATAAAGGCACAGTGCAAAAATGAATAGTACTCAAAGTTTGCTAGCAGCTACCAGTGCAGTATGATTGTCCTGCTGGCCAGAAAGGGGTAATGATTCATTGAATTACTCTGAGTATTCTGGTCCCAGCAAAAAAAGCTATGACCTTTTTGCTGTTTTCACAGATGGATCGTGCTTACATTAATATTCTCGAGATAGACTAAAATATTTACAGGTAGTTTTCATGCCTATTAAATATAAATGGTAATAAATAATCAATATATCAGCGCCTGTTGTGGGTGAAATGGAGTTTCAACATGTGCTTGGCAATAGAGGATAAGGTATTTTCAGTTCTACTGAATAGAGAACTAAAGTTCAATCGTAACAAAAATTCACCTTATTTTCTGGATTTCAGGAAGAAAAAAACACTGGTGTTCTCTTGTTTCCTTGTATTATCAGGGCAAACATACCTGAAAGAGAAAATAGCATTTTTCATGTAGATAAAGTTAATAGAAGGCACTTCCTTATGTATTGTGATTGTCCATATTGCGTCCTTTGTTGGCCTAATTCATTTTCCCATCACATTATACAATTCTCTTTTCCATGGTTATAACCACCCTGCAATCCAGCAGCGGTGGACGTGCTTGTATATTATAGAAAAAAACACCAGCCTATGTGAGTTCAATTGGTCTGGCCACCAGAGAGGCTGGCATGTTTTCCTATAGTGTGCAAGCACTGCCAACACTGATGGATTACAGGGTGGTCATAACCATGGAAATGAGCAGTGTATAATGTGATGGAAAAATGAATCCAGCCAGCCAAGTAGGCAATATGGACAATCACAGTACTTCAGTAAGTGGCTGGTATTAACTTTCTCTACATGATAAATGTCATTTGCTGAAGTGACACAGCCCCTTTAAAGGCAACCTGTTCAGAGGAAAGGGAACTTATAGAGGATGGGTCCTAACTCAAGTTTGGGCCATTGTTCTTTTGGAATATAAAGTTGGGACATGTAGGGAAATGTCTGGATATGATGTCATGGAAGTGGTGCTCATAGAAGTGAGGGTCCCATAAAAAAAATATATATCAAAGTGGGCCCAAGATGCTGGTGCTGGGCTTTGCCACCCAGGACAAATGGGTCCAGTGTCTTCCACTTTTCTTTTTATTACCCATGGTCTACTTTTACACCTTCAAATATTGCTGTCCCACTGGAGATGAAAGCCCTGGAAAGGTAATGAGCCCAAGCACAGCTGGACACACCTCTCTAAATGCCTCACAGTTATCTCTAGGGTACTTACGTTCTTAATGCCCTGGCATGGCCCATTATCAGGAGAGGTCTCTTTCTTGATTATTTTAAACAGTTTTTACAAAAACAAAGTTGTGGAATCGTAATAAATAAAACAAAGCCCTCCTACAACTGACTTGTCATATGTCTCTGTAACGCACTACCTATTATAGCCTTCGGGCTTGTTTACCCCTTCCTTCTTTACTTTTACAAGTAAAAACATGATCAGATTAGGTGTCAGATTAGGCTTCTTGTGTTCATCATCCTCCATCTATGCAGAAGATGTGTTGCTGTTGTAAACCACGTTTTCATCATTGTACTTCACGACCTATTATTATTATTATTAAAGGGACTGTATCACATATTATTTTGTTTATTAATTAAAACCAGATACTGAAAAATATACTATTTTCTCATGATTTTCTCTATTTTCTACATGATTATGAAGGCTGCCCTTATCCCTCAGCTGCTGTTAATAGCACTTAGAAATATGCTTTAACAGGGGCGGAGCCAGCACCGGTCTGAGATGGCCGCTTGATTCTGAGCTCCGTGCTACAGTCCGTTCCATGCACTAGCTATCATTAGCAATCCGTCAGAAAATGGTCAAAATCGAGAACCCCAGAGCAGGGGACAGCTCCGGTACCAGCAAAAATCAAGTTGCAGGAGGCGACATGGACAAATTTCTGAAGAAAGCGGCCGCTTCATATGTTGCCCGCGATTCTAAAATGGCGCAAGCCCTGCCTCAGAAGGTCAGATCGGAAGACGAGAGTGATAATGAAGAACCGCAAGGTAGGGGGGCCCTTCCGATCACCAGAAACTATCTGAAGAACACCCTGAGTAAAGCCCTTGAGCCCCTGTTGAGCGAATTCGCTGCCATGCGCCAAGATATGCGTCACATAGGGGACAGGGTGGAAATGCTGGAGAATCAGCAGGCCCAGATGCTGGATCACCAGAGGGCCACGACCAATTCCCTCCAGAAATGTGGTTCTTACCTGAATCAACTTCAGAACGCCCTGGAGGACCAGGAAAACAGGGGACGCAGAAACAACTTGCGCATAAGGGGGATCCCAGAGTCTGTGCTACCTGGCGACATTCCAGCTGCGGTTGTCTCCCTCTGCTCCTCACTCCTGGGCCCAGATTTTGCGCTGGAGATTGTTCTGGAAAGGGCTCACAGAGCGCTGAGACCCAAACCTAAACCAGAGGAACCCCCAAGAGATATAGTGTGCAAATTCCTCAATTTCCAAGTTAAGAATGCTGTCCAGGAAGCTGCAAGGAACAGACAAGACATCTTATTTGAAGGGGCTCAAGTATCAATTTACCAGGATTTAGCCCCCTCTACTTTAAGGAAGCGCAAATTTCTCAAGCCTCTGACAGAATGGCTACGGGCAAATAGGATCCTTTACAAATGGAACTTTCCCTTTGGCATTTCCTTTTCTCATGGAGGCCGCCGCATAAACATCACCACCTACACCGATCTGGAGGCTGTTTATGAACACCTGCAAATCCCTCCTATGCCAATTGAGAACTGGGACTTATTCCTGGACATAGGTGCTTTACCAGAAGTTCCGACGGTGGAAGCCTTCACTGTGCAGCACACCCCTAAGGCCCACAAAGTGGGGAAGAGGAGTCGGCAGTTAACACCCAAGAGACTGTCTCAGGATTAATCTCCCTGGACCGTGTCCGGTATAATCTTTACATACAGAGACGTTATTCTCCTTTCTTCTGGACTTCCCTGGATCTATCCAGATAATCTGCTTCTTCCTTATAAAGGGACTTTGGCTATTATCTGCCTTGTTAGCTTAACATACTGCTAGTGGACCCAGGCTTAAGTGCTGTTTAGCACAATATTGCCTCTGTACTATATAGCCCATGCTTCTCTCACCTGCCTCACCCCTCCCCCTCCAACTTTCACCGACTTTCTCTAATTTTCTTCTTTATTCGTTTCTCTTTTTTAGCCTGTTTAATTTTTTCTTGTACTGCCTTGCTGTTTCTCTACTCTCCTTACTCTGGCTGCCCGAGGATGGCCTGACCAACTCCTCCTTCACATAAAAAGCTGAAAATTGCTTGAACTAAAGTTAGTTTAGTTCCAAATTGCAATCTTTTTTTTTTTATATATTAACAAATTTTATTGTTTTTCATAGTACACGTATACACATATATATGTATAATTATGGTTAATTAGATTGTACAAATGATCATAAGAAGTCTACAATGCTAGACCAGGCATCTAGATAGCACAATCTCTATAAAAATAGAAACAATACAACAAACCAACAGAAGACATAAATGAAAATAAAAATAAGAATAAAAAGTATACATAAAATAAGAAGGGGACCAATCCGGTCTCTAAGGGATAGGTAAAACAACATTCAAGATACATCTCTATGCATGCGTCGTGAATTGATGTTAAGCGTACTCGTATGCGAAAATCTCGATGACGGAAGGCATTGACCTGCGCAACATTTTAAAACAGACTACTTAAGTTATGTGAGTATGTAAAATGCCTACCCAATTGGAGTTAATAGAGCGAAGGTCAACCTCAGGTAATTACGCAAACTTTCTATATACCCTCCATGGGGTCCAGATCTGGAGAAAGATATGTCTGGTCCGTTGTTCCCAGTGGGAGATTTCTTCTAGCCTATATATTTGGTCAAGTCTATTAATCCAGTGATCCTGACTAGGATTGTCTGAAGATAACCAAAATTTAGGGATCAACAGTAGGGATGAGCGAACTCGAACTGTATAGTTCGGGTTCGTACCGAATTTTGGGGTGTCCGTGACACGGACCCGAACCCGGACATTTTCGTAAAAGTCCGGGTTCGGGTTCGGTGTTCGTCGCTTTCTTGGCGCTTTTCTGACGCTTTCTTGGCGCTTTTTGAAAGGCTGCAAAGCAGCCAATCAACAAGCGTCATACTACTTGCCCCAAGAGGCCGTCACAGCCATGCCTACTATTGGCATGGCTGTGATTGGCCAGAGCACCATGTGACCCAGCCTCTATTTAAGCTGGAGTCACATAGCGCCGCCCGTCACTCTGCTCTGATTAGCGTAGGGAGAGGTTGCGGATGCGACAGTAGGGCGAGATTAGGCAGATTAACTCCTCCAAAGGACTTCACTTCATTAATCGATCGATCTGCAGCTGTGCATCATTGAGCTGCTGAAATTCAAATGCTCACTCACTGTTTTTAGGCTGCCCAGACCGTTTGTCAGTCACTTTTTTCTGGGGTGATCGGCGGCCATTTTGTGTCTTGTGCGGTGCTGCGACCAAGTGCATCCAAGCTGCGACCAAGTGCATTTAACCCTTAATGGTGTGGTTGTTTTTTGGCTAAAGCCTACATCAGGGTGAAGCTGTCACACCAAGTGCATTTAACCAGCAATAGTCTGTTCATTTTTTGGCCATATACTAAATCAGGGGCAAGCTGCGCCTGTCACCAAGTGCATTTAACCCTCAATGGTGTGGTTGTTTTTTAGCTAAGGCCTACATCAGGGTGAAGCTGTCACACCAAGTGCATTTAACCAGCAATAGTCTGTTTATTTTTTGGCCATATACTACATCAGGGGCAAGCTGCGCCCGTCACCAAGTGCATTTAACCCTCAGTAGTGTGGTTGGTCAAGCTGTGACACCAAGTGCATTTAACCAGCAATAGTCTGTTAATTTTTTGGCCATATACTACATCAGGGGCAAGCTGCGCCCGTCACCAAGTGCATTTAACCCTCAGTAGTGTGGTTGGTCAAGCTATCACACCAAGTGCATTTAACCAGCAATAGTCTGTTCATTTTTTGGCCATATACTAAATCAGGGGCAAGCTGCGCCCGTCACCAAGTGCATTTAACCAGCAATAGTCTGTTCATTTTTTGGCCATATACTACATCAGGGGCAAGCTGCGCCCGTCACCAAGTGCATTTAACCCTCAGTACTGTGGTTGGTCAAGCTATCACACCAAGTGCATTTAACCAGCAATAGTCTGTTCATTTTTTGGCCATATACTAAATCAGGGACAAGCTGCGCCCGTCACCAAGTGCATTTAACCAGCAATAGTCTGTTCATTTTTTGGCCATATACTACATCAGGGGCAAGCTGCGCCCGTCACCAAGTGCATTTAACCCTCAGTAGTGTGGTTCGTCAAGCTGTGACACCAAGTGCATTTAACCAGCAATAGTCTGTTCATTTTTTGGCCATATACTACATCAGGGGCAAGCTGCGCCCGTCACCAAGTGCATTTAACCCTCAGTAGTGTGGTTGGTCAAGCTGTCACACCAAGTGCATTTAACCAGCAATAGTCTGTTCATTTTTTGGCCATATACTACATCAGGGGCAAGCTGCGCCCGTCACCAAGTGCATTTAACCAGCAATAGTGTGGTTATTTTTTGGCCATATCCCAGTCTAATTCTGTCACTAAATCCATACCGGTCACCCAGCGCCTAAATACTAGGCCTCAAATTTATATCCCGCTAAATCTCTCGTTACCGCTGTCCTGTTGTGGCTGGGAAAGTTATTTAGTGTCCGTCAAAGCACATTTTTTGTTCTGGGTTGAAGTACAATTCCCAATTTAGCAATTTCATAATTTAGTGGTTCCTGCTATATCAGAGCTATTTGAAATCTATCCCTAAAAGGGTATATAATATTCAAGGTGCACATAGGGTCATTCAGAATAACTTCACACACACGCTACTGTGCATTTCCAAGTCTAATTCTGTCGCTAAATCCATACCGGTCACCCAGCGCCTAAATACTAGGCCTCAAATTTATATCCCGCTAAATCTCTCGTTACCGCTGTCCTGTTGTGGCTGGGAAAGTTATTTACTGTCCGTCAAAGCACATTTTTTGTTCTGGGTTGAAATACAATTCCCAATTTAGCAATTTCATAATTTAGTGGTTTCTGCTATATCAGAGCTATTTGAAATCTATCCCTAAAAGGGTATATAATATTCAAGGTGCACATTGGGTCATTCAGAATAACTTCACACACACCCGCTACTGTGTATTTCCAAGTCTAATTCTGTCACTAAACCCATACCTGTCACCCAGCGCCTTAATACTAGGCCTCAAATTTATATCCTGCTAAATCTCTCGTTACCGCTGTCCTGTTGTGGCTGGGAAAGTTATTTAGTGTCCGTCAAAGCACATTTTTTGTTCTGGGTTGAAATACAATTCCCAATTTAGCAATTAAAAAATTTAGTGGTTTCTCCCATATCAGAGCTATTTGAAATCTATCCCTAAAAGGGTATATAATATTCAAGGTGCACATAGGGTCATTCAGAATAACTTCACACACACGCTACTGTGCATATCCCAGTCTAATTCTGTCACTAAATCCATACCGGTCACCCAGCGCCTAAATACTAGGCCTCAAATTTATATCCCGCTAAATCTCTCGTTACCGCTGTACTGTTGTTGCTGGGCAAGTTATTTAGTGTCCGTCAAAGCACATTTTTTGTTCTGGGTTGAAATACAATTCCCAATTTAGCAATTTCATAATTTAGTGGTTTCTGCTGTATCAGAGCTATTTGAAATCTATCCCTAAAAGGGTAGATCATATTGAAGGTGCACATAGGGTCATTCAGAATAACTTCACACACACCCGCTACTGTGCATTTCCAAGTCTAATTCTGTCACTAAACCCATACCTGTCACCCAGCGCCTAAATACTAGGCCTCAAATTGATATCCCGCTAAATCTCTCATTACCGCTGTCCTGTTGTGGCTGGGAAAGTTATTTAGTGTCCGTCAAAGCACATTTTTTGTTCTGGGTTGAAATACAATTCCCAATTTAGCAATTTCATAATTTAGTGGTTTCTGCTATATCAGAGCTATTTGAAATCTATCCCTAAAAGGGTAGATCATATTGAAGGTGCACATAGGGTCATTCAGAATAACTTCACACACACCCGCTACTGTGCATTTCCAAGTCTAATTCTGTCACTAAACCCATACCTGTCACCCAGCGCCTAAATACTAGGCCTCAAATTGATATCCCGCTAAATCTCTCATTACCGCTGTCCTGTTGTGGCTGGGAAAGTTATTTAGTGTCCGTCAAAGCACATTTTTTGTTCTGGGTTGAAATACAATTCCCAATTTAGCAATTTAAAAATTTAGTGGTTTCTGCTGTATCAGAGCTATTTGAAATCTAGCCCTAAAAGGGTAGATCATATTGAAGGTGCACATAGGGTCATTCAGAATAACTTCACACACCCGCTACTGTGCATTTCCAAGTCTAATTCTGTCACTAAACCCATACCTGTCACCCAGCGCCTAAATACTAGGCCTCAAATTTATATCCAGCTGAATTTGAATACAATACATTGGGCCAAATAATATTTTTGTTGTTGTGGTGAACCATAACAATGAGAAAAACATCTAGTAAGGGACGCGGACGTGGACATGGTCGTGGTGGTGTTAGTGGATCCTCTGGTGCTGGGAGAGGACGTGGCCGTTCTGCCACATCCACACGTCCTAGTGTACCAACTACCTCAGGTCCTAGTAGCCGCCAGAATTTACAGCGATATATGGTGGGGCCCAATGCCGTTCTAAGGATGGTAAGGCCTGAGCAGGTACAGGCATTAGTCAATTGGGTGGCCGACAGTGGATCCAGCACGTTCACATTATCTCCCACCCAGTCTTCTGCAGAAAGCGCACAGATGGCGCCTGAAAACCAACCCCATCAGTCTGTCACATCACCGCCATGCATACCAGGGAAACTGTCTCAGCCTCAAGTTATGCAGCAGTCTCTTATGCTGTTTGAAGACTCCGCTGGCAGGGTTTTCCAAGGGCATCCACCTAGCCCTTCCCCAGCGGTGAAAGATATAGAATGCACTGACGCACAACCACTTATGTTTCCTGATGATGAGGACATGGGAATACCACCTCAGCATGTCTCTGATGATGACGAAACACAGGTGCCAACTGCTGCGTCTTTCTGCAGTGTGCAGACTGAACAGGAGGTCAGGGATCAAGACTGGGTGGAAGACGATGCAGGGGATGATGAGGTCCTAGACCCCACATGGAATGAAGGTCGTGCCACTGACTTTCACAGTTCGGAGGAAGAGGCAGTGGTGAGACCGAGCCAACAGCGTAGCAAAAGAGGGAGCAGTGGGCAAAAGCAGAACACCCGCCGCCAAGAGACTCCGCCTGCTACTGCCCGCCGCCATCTGGGACCGAGCACCCCAAAGGCAGCTTCAAGGAGTTCCCTGGCATGGCACTTCTTCAAACAATGTGCTGACGACAAGACCCGAGTGGTTTGCACGCTGTGCCATCAGAGCCTTAAGCGAGGCATTAACGTTCTGAACCTGAGCACAACCTGCATGACCAGGCACCTGCATGCAAAGCATGAACTGCAGTGGAGTAAACACCTTAAAACCAAGGAAGTCACTCAGGCTCCCCCTGCTACCTCTTCTGCTGCTGCCGCCTCGGCCTCTTCTGCTGCTGCCGCCTCGGCCTCTTCCTCCGCCTCTGGAGGAACTTTGGCACCTGCCGCCCAGCAAACAGGGGATGTACCACCAACACCACCACCACCACCACCACCTCCATCACCAAGCGTCTCAACCATGTCACACGGCAGCGTTCAGCTCTCCATCTCACAAACATTTGAGAGAAAGCGTAAATTCCCACCTAGCCACCCTCGATCCCTGGCCCTGAATGCCAGCATTTCTAAACTACTGGCCTATGAAATGCTGTCATTTAGGCTGGTGGACACAGACAGCTTCAAACAGCTCATGTCGCTTGCTGTCCCACAGTATGTTGTTCCCAGCCGCCACTACTTCTCCAAGAGAGCCGTGCCTTCCCTGCACAACCAAGTATCCGATAAAATCAAGTGTGCACTGCGCAACGCCATCTGTGGCAAGGTCCACCTAACCACAGATACGTGGACCAGTAAGCACGGCCAGGGACGCTATATCTCCCTAACTGCACACTGGGTAAATGTAGTGGCAGCTGGGCCCCAGGCGGAGAGCTGTTTGGCGCACGTCCTTCCGCCGCCAAGGATCGCAGGGCAACATTCTTTGCCTCCTGTTGCCACCTCCTCCTTCTCGGCTTCCTCCTCCTCTTCTTCCACCTGCTCATCCAGTCAGCCACACACCTTCACCACCAACTTCAGCACAGCCCGGGGTAAACGTCAGCAGGCCATTCTGAAACTCATATGTTTGGGGGACAGGCCCCACACCGCACAGGAGTTGTGGCGGGGTATAGAACAACAGACCGACGAGTGGTTGCTGCCGGTGAGCCTCAAGCCCGGCCTGGTGGTGTGCGATAATGGGCGAAATCTCGTTGCAGCTCTGGGACTAGCCAATTTGACGCACATCCCTTGCTTGGCGCATGTGCTGAATTTGGTGGTGCAGAAGTTCATTCACAACTACCCCGACATGTCAGAGCTGCTGCATAAAGTGCGGGCCGTCTGTTCGCGCTTCCGGCGTTCACATCCTGCTGCTGCTCGCCTGTCTGCGCTACAGCGTAACTTCGGCCTTCCCGCTCACCGCCTCATATGCGACGTGCCCACCAGGTGGAACTCCACCTTGCACATGCTGGACAGACTGTGCGAGCAGCAGCAGGCCATAGTGGAGTTTCAGCTGCAGCACGCACGGGTCAGTTGCACTACAGAACAGCACCACTTCACCACCAATGACTGGGCCTCCATGCGAGACCTGTGTGCCCTGTTGCGCTGTTTCGAGTACTCCACCAACATGGCCAGTGGCGATGACGCCGTTATCAGCGTTACAATACCACTTCTATGTCTCCTTGAGAAAACACTTAGGGCGATGATGCAAGAGGAGGTGGCCCAGGAGGAGGAGTAGGAGGAGGAAGAGGGGTCATTTTTAGCACTTTCAGGCCAGTCTCTTCGAAGTGACTCAGAGGGAGGTTTTTGGCAACAGCAGAGGCCAGGTACAAATGTGGCCAGACAGGGCCCACTACTGGAGGACGAGGAGGACGAGGATGAGGAGGAGGTGGAGGAGGATGAGGATGAAGCATGGTCACAGCGGGGTGGCACCCAACGCAGCTCGGGTCCATCACTGGTGCGTGGCTGGGGGGAAAGGCAGGACGATGACGATACGCCTCCCACAGAGGACAGCTTGTCCTTACCCCTGGGCAGCCTGGCACACATGAGCGACTACATGCTGCAGTGCCTGCGCAACGACAGCAGAGTTGCCCACATTTTAACCTGTGCGGACTACTGGGTTGCCACCCTGCTGGATCCACGCTACAAAGACAATGTGCCCACCTTACTTCCAGCACTGGAGCGTGATAGGAAGATGCGCGAGTACAAGCGCACGTTGGTAGACGCGCTACTGAGAGCATTCCCAAATGTCACAGGGGAACAAGTGGAAGCCCAAGGCCAAGACAGAGGAGGAGCAAGAGGTCGCCAAGGCAGCTGTGTCAATGCCAGCTCCTTTGAGGGCAGGGTTAGCATGGCAGAGATGTGGAAAACTTTTGTCAACACGCCACAGCTAACTGCACCACCACCTGATACGCAACGTGTTAGCAGGAGGCAACATTTCACTAACATGGTGGAACAGTACGTGTGCACACCCCTCCACGTACTGACTGATGGTTCGGCCCCATTCAACTTCTGGGTCTCTAAATTGTCCACGTGGCCAGAGCTAGCCTTTTATGCCTTGGAGGTGCTGGCCTGCCCGGCGGCCAGCGTTTTGTCTGAACGTGTATTCAGCACGGCAGGGGGCGTCATTACAGACAAACGCAGCCGCCTGTCTACAGCCAATGTGGACAAGCTGACGTTCATAAAAATGAACCAGGCATGGATCCCACAGGATCTGTCCGTCCCTTGTCCAGATTAGACATTAACTACCTCCCCTTAACCATATATTATTGGACTCCAGGGCACTTCCTCATTCAATCCTATTTTTATTTTCATTTTACCATTATATTGCGAGGCTACCCAAAGTTGAATGAACCTCTCCTGTGTCTGGGTGCCGGGGCCTAAATATATGCCAATGGACTGTTCCAATGTTGGGTGACGTGAAGCCTGATTCTCTGCTATGACATGCAGAATGATTCTCTGCTGACATGAAGCCAGATTGTCTGTTACGGGACCTCTCTCCTCTGCCTGTGTGTGTGCTGGGCCTAAATATATGCCAATGGACTGTTGCAGTGGTGGCTGACATGAAGCCTCATTCTCTGCTATGACATGCAGACTGATTCTCTGCTGACATGAAGCCAGATTCTCTGTTACGGGACCTCCCTCCTCTGCCTGGGTGCTGGGCCTAAATATATGCCAATGGACTGTTGCAGTGGTGGCTGACGTGAAGCCTCATTCTCTGCTATGACATGCAGACTGATTCTCTGCTGACATGAAGCCAGATTCTCTGTTACGGGACCTCCCTCCTCTGCCTGGGTGCTGGGCCTAAATATATGCCAATGGACTGTTGCAGTGGTGGCTGACGTGAAGCCTCATTCTCTGCTATGACATGCAGACTGATTCTCTGCTGACATGAAGACAGATTCTCTGTTACGGGACCTCCCTCCTCTGCCTGGGTGCTGGGCCTAAATATATGCCAATGGACTGTTGCAGTGGTGGCTGACGTGAAGCCTCATTCTCTGCTATAACATGCAGACTGATTCTCTGCTGACATGAAGCCAGATTCTCTGTTACGAGACCTCCCTCCTCTGCCTGGGTGCTGGGCCTAAATATATGCCAATGGACTGTTGCAGTGGTGGCTGACGTGAAGCCTCATTCTTTGCTATGACATGCAGACTGATTCTCTGCTGACATGAAGCCAGATTCTCTGTTACGGGACCTCTCTCCTCTGCCTGTGTGTGTGCTGGGCCTAAATATATGCCAATGGACTGTTGCAGTGGTGGCTGACGTGAAGCCTCATTCTCTGCTATGACATGCAGACTGATTCTCTGCTGACATGAAGCCAGATTCTCTGTTACGGGACCTCCCTCCTCTGCCTGGGTGCTGGGCCTAAATATATGCCAATGGACTGTTGCAGTGGTGGCTGACGTGAAGCCTCATTCTCTGCTATGACATGCAGACTGATTCTCTGCTGACATGAAGACAGATTCTCTGTTACGGGACCTCTCTCCTCTGCCTGTGTGTGTGCTGGGCCTAAATATATGCCAATGGACTGTTGCAGTGGTGGCTGACGTGAAGCCTCATTCTCTGCTATGACATGCAGACTGATTCTCTGCTGACATGAAGCCAGATTCTCTGTTACGGGACCTCTCTCCTCTGCCTGTGTGTGTGCTGGGCCTAAATATATGCCAATGGACTGTTGCAGTGGTGGCTGACGTGAAGCCTCATTCTCTGCTATGACATGCAGACTAATTCTCTGCTGACATGAAGACAGATTCTCTGTTACGGGACCTCTCTCCTCTGCCTGTGTGTGTGCTGGGCCTAAATATATGCCAATGGACTGTTGCAGTGGTGGCTGACGTGAAGCCTCATTCTCTGCTATGACATGCAGACTGATTCTCTGCTGACATGAAGCCAGATTCTCTGTTACGGGACCTCCCTCCTCTGCCTGGGTGCTGGGCCTAAATATATGCCAATGGACTGTTGCAGTGGTGGCTGACGTGAAGCCTCATTCTCTGCTATGACATGCAGACTAATTCTCTGCTGACATGAAGCCAGATTCTCTGTTACGGGACCTCTCTCCTCTGCCTGTGTGCTGGGCCTAAATATATGCCAATGGACTGTTGCAGTGGTGGCTGACGTGAAGCCTCATTCTCTGCTATGACATGCAGACTGATTCTCTGCTGACATGAAGACAGATTCTCTGTTACGGGACCTCCCTCCTCTGCCTGGGTGCTGGGCCTAAATATATGCCAATGGACTGTTGCAGTGGTGGCTGACGTGAAGCCTCATTCTCTGCTATGACATGCAGACTGATTCTCTGCTGACATGAAGACAGATTCTCTGTTACGGGACCTCCCTCCTCTGCCTGGGTGCTGGGCCTAAATATATGCCAATGGACTGTTGCAGTGGTGGCTGACGTGAAGCCTCATTCTCTGCTATGACATGCAGACTAATTCTCTGCTGACATGAAGACAGATTCTCTGTTACGGGACCTCTCTCCTCTGCCTGGGTGCTGGGCCTAAATTTATGAAAATGGACTCTTACAGTGGTGGGTGACGTGAAGCCAGATTCTCTGCTATGGGACCTCTCTCCAATTGATTTTGGTTAATTTTTATTTATTTAATTTTTATTTTAATTCATTTCCCTATCCACATTTGTTTGCAGGGGATTTATCTACATGTTGCTGCCTTTTGCAGCCCTCTAGCTCTTTCCTGGGCTGTTTTACAGCCTTTTTAGTGCCGAAAAGTTCTGGTCCCCATTGACTTCAATGGGGTTCGGGTTCGGGACGAAGTTCGGATCGGGTTCGGATCCCGAACCCGAACATTTCCGGGATGTTCGGCCGAACTTCTCGAACCCGAACATCCAGGTGTTCGCTCAACTCTAATCAACAGTCTAGCAGCGACTATCATAAAGGAAAATAGGGTAGATTTGCGAGACTTAGATCCTCCCAGACCCAGGCCAAGCATAGCAATATCCGGGGTGCAGGGGAAAGAGGTCTGGCAAATCTGGTTGCTGTGATTAACAATGTTGGACCACCAAGGTTTAATTAGGTCACAGGACCACCAAATATGAAAGTAAGAACCTTTCTCTTTACCACATCTCCAGCAAATATCAGTAGGATTGGGGCTGTAGAGACAAGTCTTGTCTGGTGTTTTGTACCAGCGCATCAAGATTTTATAGCTATTTTCTTGGATGAGAATACACCTAGAAATTTTGTGCGGGCGATCAATATACTGGATATCTCAGAAGAAGTAAACTTTCGCTGTAAGTCGTTTTCCCAGAGCCCAATCACAGCTGGTTTGACAGAAGATGGGGGAGATTTAAGCTGCTTATATATATTTGATATGGACTTAGAGGGGTGTAAAGAAGCTCTAATCATCTTGTCAAACCACAGGAGGTCTTGGGCCGGTGAGGTTTTTTTTTGCAATAAGGAGCGATTCTGTCACGGCTGGCGGTGGGGGAAACCCCCAGCCGTGCGGTGCCAGGAGATGGTAGGGTTACCCCTTGGCCGGGACCACAGAGTTAGGGAGCAGGTCACCTCCTATTGCGTCCCTAACGCTGACCCTGTCTCCTATCTGTATGAGCCGACCTTGGTGGTAGGAGGACTCATACGCCGGAACCTTAAAGTCCCTACGAGCCCTCAAGTCGGCCCTGTACTAGGGGACAGAGTGAGACGACCTGCTCCTCCTAGGCACGGGGGAGCAGGAGTCTCAACGGCCAAGCAACACAGGGGAATACAATAACAGACTTATGGCAGTGACAGGCAAATGGGACCAACACATCACTCACCTGCCACAGACAACAAACCCTGGATCCCATGTGCAGGTGCTGCAGTTCAGACACCAACGAACACAGCACACACCAGACATCCCACAGGAACCCAGGACCACAAGCTGCACTAACATAAAACCCCACACACACCTAAATAACACCGTGAAACATAGAAATTCCCAACAGAGGTTTATGACCAGAAGGATGGTCCCCACCAGGCAGATGGAGGAGACAGGAGGCTGCTCCAGCCAGCATGGCTGAGAGCAACCTACTGAACCCAGCCAGGGACTGAGGCTTTATAGGCCAAGTGGCCACACCCAACGGTCAGACACACCCAGTGACTCACACACACTGGGAAGGGAGTTAACCCTTCCTACACCACAGAAGAGAAGGGAAAACACCAACTTAAAGGGAAATAGCACACACACTCACTCACCTGTTACCGCTGGCAACGGCATGCGTGGCAGCCGTGTCCTGAAGAACAACCAGCAGGCCGAGACCCTGCCACCACATGCACACAACACCAGACGTTGCCGCGGACCACCGCAGGTGAAGGGAGGTGTCCAAGTGCATACAACCAACACAACCTCGTGCACAACAAACACACAAAGGGAGTGCACATAAAACACGTTTCCAAGGGCAACCGCACGCATGCGTGTTATCCGCGGCAACCGCACCTGAGGCAAACCACTAAGTGCCCCCAGCTGCAGTTGTCACAACACCAAAACCGCGGGTAACTGCATGCGGCTCCCAAGGAGTCACGACCAAGACCCAGGGTCGTGACAGATTCCTTTCTAATAAAACTTAATAAAAAGGGGTTCTTAATAGTAACCTTAAGAAGGTCACATATTTCTTGATCCGAAAGGATACCTACATCCTCTTTGAATAGATTTGAAACCTCAAGCCCTAGATTTACAAGGGAAAGGGGGCAACTATCTCTCAGATCTTTGGGAGCTAGGGCCACTACATCTTTTATAGAGATGTAAGGAGAAGGGAGAGTCAGAGCCCCCATGTTGGTCGAGAACCACCTCCAGACCTTTAAAGTATTCCGAATCAAGGGATTTGGTATAGAGCTGAGGGCTGGAGGGGGTCTGTCAGCCAGAACGAGGGCCCTAATAGGAGAGAGTAGGAAAGCATTCTCCAAAACCAACCACTTTTTATGGGGAGGGTTTCTAATCCAGTCTACCACCCTGGCTAGCTGAATGGCCTTCATGTATGTCTCTGGATCGGGAAGTCCAATTCCTCCATTGGGTCTCAGTTTGGTTAGGGTTTCAAAAGAAATACGTGTTTTTTTTCCTTGCCAGATAAATTTACGGATGTGTTTATTAAGAGAGGAGAAATAGGATTTGGGGATTTCGATGGGAAGCACTTGCATCAAGTACGTGAGTCTAGGTATTACCAGTGACATAAGAATGTTTTTTCTCCCAAACCAGGACAGGTAGGGAAAATTTAGGGAGTCCATTTGGGTTATCAATGCAGATAAAAGAGGCTTGTAGTTAAGTTTGAATAGGTCTCCCAGATTAGGGGATAATTTCACTCCCAGATAGGTTAACTGCTGAGTTTGCCAATTGAAAGGGGATTTCTTTTGTAGTGAAAGGACACTTTGTGGGGAGAGGCCTGTGTGGATTATCTGGGATTTGGATGCATTTACTTTGAAGTTAGACAGGGCACCAAAGTGGTTAAGACTAGATACAATTACAGGTATGGATATATGAGGGTTGGTAGTAATAATTAATAGGTCGTCTGCAAACGCAGCCAATTTGAAGTCATGGCCACCAACCTGCAGACCCCTAATATCAGAATTCTGCCTAAAAGACTGTAGTAACGTTTCCATCACTAGGACGAAAATAAGAGGGGAAAGTGGGCAGCCCTGTCTTGTTCCATTTCTAATGGGAAAACTAGGTGAAAGAGTATCATTTACCGACACAGACGCCGAAGAGTGGGTGTACATGGAAAAGATAGCATTGATAAATGGTACCGGTATTTAAAATTTAGATAATGTTAGAGAGATGTATGTCCAATCCACTCTATCAAATGCCTTTTCGGCGTCTGTGCCGAGCAAAACTAGGGGAGTGGATTTACGAGAGGCGTAGTACAATGTATTTAAAACTTTGGTGGTGTTGTCTTTTCCTTCTCTTCCCCTCACAAAACCCACCTGGTCTGAATGAATCAATTGAGGTAGAAGGTTCTGCAGTCTAGTGGCCAAGACTTTGGAAAGCAAATTAAGATCCACATTTAACAGGGAAATAGGGCGATAATTTGAACAGGAGGTGGGGTCTTTGCCCTGTTTAGGGATAACTGTAATGGTGGCTTTTGTCATGTCAGCAGAGAGTGGATGTTTGTCTAAGGCCAGGTTATAGATTGGGAGCAAGAAGGGGAGGAGAGTGTCTTTAAATGTCGAATAGTAAGTTATGGGAAGCCCGTCTGGGCCTGGGCATTTCCCTTTGGGAGTCGACTTGATAGCAGCTAGTAATTCCGAAATAGTAAAGGGTGCGGATAGGGATTCCTTTTGGGACATAGATAGCGATGGCAGTTTAAGAGAGGCTAAGAAGGCATTGATGTTAGAGTTTCTATTCAGTGAGGGATCCGGGAGAACAGAGGGGGGGAGATTATATTAGATTTAAACAATAGGGTATCCTGAGAGGATCTAATGCTTTGAATGTAGCGAGAAGTCCTTCTCTGCTTAATCCTTTGCATCGCAAATTTAGAGGCCTTATTTCCATGGGCAAAGACTTTCTGCTGTGCGGATAAATAGTACTTAGCAGACTTTTCATTAAGTAGATTTTTTAATTCAGTCCTTAAGGAGGCAAGTTCGGTGAGGTGTAGGGCCATCAGTGATTGCTTATGCGTTTTTTCCAGTGTGTGAATTTTAGACAATAAAGTGAAAAGTTTTTTATCTGACTGCTTTTTAAGAAAGGAGCAGAGGCTAATCATTCTGCCTCTTATAAAGGCCTTGTGGGCATCCCAAAGTGTTTGGGGGGAGATATCTTCAGTATTGTTGACTGAAAAATATTCCTCAAGGTAGGTGGAAATACTGGCTATATGCTTCTCATTTCCTAACAAGGATTCGTTAAATCTCCAATTGGATCTCTTATGTGATCCAATGGGAGGGTGTATGTCACAAAAAATAGGAGAGTGGTCAGACAGAGTTATATCCCCGATCTTAGCGAGCGAGCATAGTTGTAGGTGTTCTTTAGAAATAAGGATGTAATCAATCCTACTATAGGATCTGTTAGATGGGGAGTAGAAGGAGTAGTCTAGTCCCTGTGGGTTGAGACAACGCCATATGTCTGTGACCCCTAGCTCGAGAAGTTTAGTCTGAAGAAAACTAAGGGCTTTTTGGGAGATGGCCGATTTTTTGGAGGTAGTGTCCAATAGCGGATTGAGGGCTAAATTAAAATCACCGGCCATAATTAGGATGCCTTCTTTATGGGTTTCTACTAGTGTAATTAATTTAGTTAGCCAATCGATCTGTTCCGTATTAGGAGCGTATACATTCACAAGTGTATAAAGTGAACAGCCTATCACGCCTTTGAGTATTAGGAACCTGCCTTCAGGGTCTTGAACATGTGAATTGTATTGAAAGGATAGGCTTCTATGGAAGCCAATACTAACTCCTCTCGAGGCGGCACCCCCAGCCCCACAGTGGTGCCAAGTAGGAAATTTAGAGAAGGAAAGGTTTGGGTAATTTCCATGTTTAAAGTGAGTTTCCTGCAGGAAGACTATAGAACATCTCTCTCTGTTTAATAGGGATAGAATCTGGCACCTCTTAGACGGGGATCTCAAACCCTTGACATTATAAGTTACAACTCTTAAATCAGACATGGTCATAAGAGATGTAAGTATTGGATGAAGCTAAAAATGTGGGTGAAAAATGTGCGATATTAACCAACCAGAGTGGGGGGAGGATGCCACCTCAAGATAAGCGCTGACTCCAGTAAAGGCAGAGGTTTTCGCAGATCAGCGGATGCATAACCACAGACGAAACATACAATTTTGTGTGTTCTTGAGACCTATCAGAGGACAAAAAAAAGTTAACAAAATAAAAGGAAAAACATAAACAGAACCAACAATAGCACCAAGTTGGTACTAAGCTATGAAAGCCAACTGGAATTAGTGGCTTTGCATTACTCTCGCTAGAGTGCAACCATGACGATCCCTCATTAAGGAGAAAAGTTTAAGCACCAGTTTCCGCCGAAACAATACTCTAATGTTAGGGGGAGCATTGCAACACTTCTAAGTAAGAGTAAGGGGTAGAAATATTTAGTAATAAGTTTCTGTCAACATTATATTCGAACTAGGTGGCACAATAACTGTCAAGAGAGTGACTATGTGGAAACCAAACAATATGACCTTTTCCCAAATGGAGATTGGGAGAAAACACATAGTATGCATCAGTCATCTGTGAGCGTCAGTCTCTTTGAGGAGGATGATTGGCGATTTCTTCTCATCTTTTGAGACCTTTGAGTGCGAGGGGTCTCCCACGGGCCATCCGAAGTCAGAGTGGGTAGTCCAGAGACATCTCTTACTAAGTCCCAGTTTTCAATAGGGAGCGTCGGAATTTGCAGGATGTCGTACGCTTTATCCAAATCTGCATATGATTGAATGGAGACTCTGCGACCATTGTGAAAGAAGGACAGTCCAAATGGGAACAACCATCTGTACATGATTTTCATGTTCCTCAATAGATCTGTAAGCGGCTTCAGGGATTTACGTTTTTTAAGCGTGGATTGGGCTAAATCCTGAAATATAAAGATTGGGTGATCATCCCATGTCAATTGAGGGGCGTTTCTTGCTCCATTTAAGATTGCCTCTTTAGCAGGAAAGTGCAAAAACTTGCAGATTATGTCCCTGGGAGGTTCTGTGGATTGAGGCTTGGGGCGCAATGCCCTGTGGGCTCGTTCAATAAGAACTTCATGTGTGGAGTCAGGCCCCAGGAGCTTCAGACATATTTGTGTCACCATCTCAGAAATCTCCTCTGTGCCCACTGATTCAGATATTCCTCTGAAGCGGAGGTTGTTTCTCCTGCTTCTGTTTTCTTGATCCTCTAGTTGCAAATAGAGGGTATTGAGATGTTTCTGGTGGGCCCCTAGGTAGTCAGAGACCACAGCCTGGTGTGAGGTAAGGGCAACATTAGCTTCTTCAAGCGCCTCCACCCTTCTCCCTATGTGCCTCACGTCCTCTTTAATGGAGTTGAGGTCAGTCTTGAGCGGTTCTAGTGCTTCAGACAGTGCTCTCTTTAAGAAGGAGCGGGAGAGCGCAAGCGTGTCTGCCTCAGGGGAGTCGTCTCTTACCTTCTCAGCCGTGCATTCAGCTTGCTGCTTGCTTCTCGGTGTGCGCGGTGGCTCCGGCGCCATTTTGGATACTCTGCTTGCATAAGTCTGCGCCACTTTTTTTATAAATTTCTCCATGCCTCCCGCTTGAGAAGTCGATTTGGGAGGTTCAGGGGCCTCAGCAGGCCTAGGGCCACCTATCTTGACCATTTTGGGCTTAAACAGCTGAAGATTAGAGCTTCTGAGGGAATCGTTCTCAGCAGAGCTTCACATCACACAGCCATCCGGCTCCTCCAAATTGCAATCTTATGTGCAGAACGGTATGTTCACAGGTCTTTGACCAATCTTTTCCCCCATGCTTTACACCAGTGGGTCAATCCACAATCTAAGTTACTTTTTTGTTTTCTTTTATTCTGTTCTGATTGTTTCCCCTTTCCCTTTGTTTAGTTCAAGGTACCTGACACACATTCTCCTGAACCTTTTGAGGGATGCACAGGATCTGAGGCTTCTCTCCTGGACGAGGTGGATATACCTAAAACCGTAAGTGCTCTCTCCTGGGGGACTGGCACACCATTCACTCTTCCTCACACAACAACCTTTGACCATGGCTGATATTCTCATAGCCTCGTATAACGTAAAGGGCTTCAATTCACCTTTCAAAAGAAGCCAAATTTTCACTATTCTACGTAAGGAGGGATCGGATGTTCTGCTCCTCCAGGAGACACACTTTAGGTTTAACCATTACCCTAATATGGAATTCTCTCACTATCCACTATGGTTTTGTCGCGGACGGTGTACAGGAAACAAGACAAAGCAACATGCATATATGACTGAGTGGATCCAAAGCTAAGGAACCAAAAGGGGGACCCCTGCACAAAACCTGAGACTATCCCTGGCTGCTCAGCCTATGCAAAGATCCAAAAGGTGGAGGTTTGCATATCCACGTACCTCGACTATATAACCCCTGAACACTCTACAATAGTGAGGGGACACGACCACCGGCTCCCTACTCCAGACACGGAGGGAGTCAGGGTCACCTGGGATCCAGCAAACAGAAAATAACAGATAAATGTTCAGCACTTAACTTTGTAGCAGACAGGAAAACAAGATCAGCATGCACACACACTCCAAGAGGAAGTATAAGCCGCCAAGTAATGCATTCTGGGGAGGAATTTAAAGGGAAGCAATCAGTTCAACTACATGACAGCTGAGAGAGGCTAACGAGATGATGAACTGAACATCACAACAAAGAAAAGTCAAGGAGGAGGTTCTGAAAGGCTTCTGTCAGAGCTTCTCAGCTGTCTGGTTGTGACAGTACCCCTCCCTCTACGAGTGGACTCCGGACACTCAGAGCCCACCTTCTCAGGATGGGACCTATGGAAAGCCCTGATGAGACGAGAGGCCTTAATGTCCGTCACTGGGACCCACATCCTCTCCTCAGGACCATAACCCTCCCAATGAACAAGGTACTGAAGAGAACCGCGGACAAGACGAGAATCCACAATCCTAGAGACCTGAAATTCAAGATTCCCATCAACCATAATCGGAGGAGGAGGCAAAGGCGAGGGTACAATGGGTTGAACATAAGGTTTCAATAAGGACTTATGAAAAACATTATGGATCTTCCAAGTCTGAGGAAGATCAAGACGGTAGGCAACAGGATTGATGACAGACAGGATTTTGTAAGGCCCAATAAACCTAGGACCCAACTTCCAGGAGGGAACCTTCAATTTGATATTTTTGGTAGACAACCACACCAGATCACCAACATTCAGGTCCGGACCAAGCACACGTCTCTTATCTGCCACACGCTTACATCTCTCACTCATGCTCTTTAGATTATCCTGAATCTTTTGCCAAATAGATGACAAAGACGAGGAGAATCTGTCCTCATCACTTAAACCAGAAGACCCCTCTCCCGAGAAAGTCCCAAACTGCGGATGAAACCCATATGCACCAAAAAATGGTGACTTATCAGAGGACTCCTGACGACGGTTATTTAAAGCAAACTCAGCAAGGGACAAAAAAGAACACCAATCCTCTTCATTCTCTGCCACCAGGGGCGTAGCTATAGGGGGTGCAGAGGTAGAAGTCGCTACCGGGCCCAGGAGCCTGAGGGGGCCCAAATACCCTTGTGCTGCATAAGAAGACACACAAAGCACTGAGGGAAGGGGGGCCCAAGTCTAACTCTTGCACCAGGGGCCATGAGCCTTTAGCTACGCCCCTGTCCGCCACAAAACAGCGCATATATGTCTCCAGATTCTGATTGACGCGCTCTGTCTGGCCATTCGACTGTGGGTGGAAAGCAGAAGAGAATGACAACCGAACCCCCAAGCGAGAACAGAAAGCTGTCATGGCTGAGGATGGGGGAAACCCTCAGCCGTGCAATGCCAGGTGTTGTAGTGGCTACTCGGCCATGAGCACAGGATAGGGAGCAGGTCACCTCCTCAACGCATCCCTAACCTGACCCTAACTCCTAACCAGCATGGGCCGACCTTTAAGGTAGGAGGACCCATGCGCAGGAACCTCGGAGCCCTATCTTACCCTCCGCAGATCCCTGCGCTAGGAGCTGGGTAGACGACCTGCTCCTCCTTGGCACGGAGGAGCAGGAGTCTCAATGGCCAAGCTGTTGGGAAAAGGGGAACACTAACAGACTAATGGAAATGGCAGGCGAACTAAGTAGTTCTACCAACCTGTCACAGCCTTGCTGACTGGATCCCTCAAGAGACAGGAATCCAGAACCATTAGCTGCACCAAAACATAGAAAGCTCCCAACAGAAGAACAAACAACCTCACCAACAAAAAGACATCAACAAGAACAATAATTTTATGACCACAGGGGTGGCTCTCACAGACAGGTCAAATACACAGGAGGCTGCTCCAGCTAGCAGGGCTGAAGCAACCTACTGAACCATGCAAAACACTCAGGCTTTATAGGCCAAGAAGCCACACCCACAGTCAGACACACCCAGTGACATCACTCACACACTGGGAAGGGAGTTAACCCTTCCAGCACCACAGAAGGGAAAGTCACAGACAGGGGAAGTGTCCAACAGATCACACTGTGGCTGTTGCCGCTGGCAACGACATGGGTGGCAGCCGTCCAGAAAGACAGCCCGAAGGCCAGGACACTGCCACCATATGTACAACATACCAGACGCTGCCACGGGCAGCCACAGTGAAAGGAAGATGCACGTGCGCACCAATCAACAACAAGTGCACACCAGACATACAAACAAAGTGCATCCACACACGCACACAACTCCCCGGGAACCGCACACATAGCTGTTGTCCGCGCCAACCGCACTGAGGCCAACTACATTATGCCTCAGCTGCGGTTGACACAACAACCACAACCGCGGGCAACTGTATGCGGCTCCCAAGGAGTCACGACCATAACCGTGGCCGTGACAAAAGCCTTCCAGAATCTGGAAACAAACTGCGTGCCCCTATCAGAGACTATGTCTGAAGGAATACCGTGCAATTTGACAATGTGATCAATAAATGCCTGCGCCAGCGTCTTAGCATTGGGCAAACCAGGAAAAGGGATGAAATGCACCATTTTGCTAAAACGGTCCACCACCACCAGAATCACAGTCTTCCCCGAGGAACGAGGCAGGTCCGTGATAAAGTCCATGGACAGATGTGTCCAAGGACGGGAAGGAATGGGTAAGGGAAGGAGAGGACCTGATGGCCGTGAATGAGGGACTTTAGCACGAGCGCAAGTCTCGCAGGCTGCCACAAAACCCTCAACCGACTTACGAAGCGCAGGCCACCAGAATTTCCGAGCGATGAGATCCAGTGTGGCTCTTGCCCCCGGGTGCCCAGCAAGGACCGTATCGTGGTGTTCCTTAAAAATCTTGTGTCTTAAAGTGAGAGGCACAAACAACCTCCCAGGAGGACAAAGATCAGGAGCCTCTGACTGGGCTGCCTGCACCTCTGACTCCAATTGAGAAAAAAGAGCAGAGACCACCACACCTTCAGCCAAAATGGGACCCGGGTCTTCAAAATTCCCGCCTCCCGGAAAACAACGTGACAAGGCATCTGCCTTCACATTCTTAACTCCAGGGCGGAACGTGACAACAAAATTAAACCTAGAAAAGAACAAAGACCATCTGGCCTGTCTCGGGTTCAGACGCTTGGCTGACTCCAAGTAGGCCAGATTTTTATGGTCAGTAAATACGGTAATAGGGTGTCTGGCTCCCTCTAGCCAATGGCGCCATTCCTCAAAAGCCAACTTGATGGCCAACAATTCCCTATCTCCCACATCGTAATTTCTCTCTGCGGAGGAGAGTTTTTTCGAGAAAAAGGCACACGGTCGCCATTTGGCAGGAGAGGAACCCTGAGACAAGACCGCCCCCCGCACCCACCTCAGAAGCATCAACCTCAACTATGAAGGGTAAAGAAATATCAGGTTGCACCAAGATGGGAGCGGAAGCAAAACTCTCCTTGATATTAGAAAAAGCCTTACGCGCCTCTACTGACCAAGAAGAAAAATCTACCCCCTTTCTGGTCATATCAGTGAGTGGTTTAACAATAGAGGAATAATTCAAAATAAACTTCCTGTAATAATTGGCAAAGCCCAAAAAACGCATCAGCGCCTTCTGATTCTCAGGAAGCTCCCACTCAAGCACAGCGCGGACCTTCTCGGGGTCCATGCGAAAACCTGAAGCGGAGAGAAGAAACCCCAGAAATTGAATTTCTGGAACCGCAAACACACATTTTTCCAGTTTCGCATATAATTTATTCTCCCGCAGGATGTGCAAGACCTCACGTAAATGTTCCTTATGAGTTTTGAAATCAGGAGAAAAAATCAAAATGTCATCCAAATACACTAATACAAATTTTCCCATCAAATGATAAAAAATGCTGTTCACGAAATGCTGAAAAACGGCTGGGGCATTCATCAAACCAGAAAATAACAGATAAATGTTCAGCACGGGGACACGACCACCGGCTCCCTACTCCAGACACGGAGGGAGTCAGGGTCACCTGGGATCCAGCAAACAGAAAATAACAGATAAATGTTCAGCACTTAACTTTGTAGCAGACAGGAAAACAAGATCAGCATGCACACACACTCCAAGAGGAAGTTTAAGCCGCACAGTAATGCATTCTGGGGAGGAATTTAAAGGGAAGCAATCAGTTCAACTACATGACAGCTGAGAGAGGCTAACGAGATGATGAACTGAACATCACAACAAAGAAAAGTCAAGGAGGAGGTTCTGAAAGGCTTCTGTCAGAGCTTCTCAGCTGTCTGGTTGTGACAGTACCCCAATGTCGCGGACGGTGTACAGGAAACAAGACAAAGCAACATGCATATATGACTGAGTGGATTCAAAGCTAAGGAACCAAAAGGGGGACCCCTGCACAAAACCTGAGACTATCCCTGGCTGCTCAGCCTATGCAAAGATCCGAAAGGTGGAGGTTTGCATATCCACGTACCTCGACTATATAACCCCTGAACACCCTACAATAGTGAGGGGACACGACCACCGGCTCCCTACTCCAGACACGGAGGGAGTCAGGGTCACCTGGGATCCAGCAAACAGAAAATAACAGATAAATGTTCAGCACTTAACTTTGTAGCAGACAGGAAAACAAGATCAGCATGCACACACACTCCAAGAGGAAGTATAAGCCGCCCAGTAATGCATTCTGGAGAGGAATTTAAAGGGAAGCAATCAGTTCAACTACATGACAGCTGAGAGAGGCTAACGAGATGATGAACTGAACATCACAACAAAGAAAAGTCAAGGAGGAGGTTCTGAAAGGCTTCTGTCAGAGCTTCTCAGCTGTCTGGTTGTGACAGGTTTCATTGTGGGGGAAGCTCTGCCTCGTCCAGGGGAATAAGTATTGGTTTCAAGAGGAAGGTTCCCTTTAAATATATTGATCATAAGCAAGACCCGGGGGGTAGATTCATTATGGTTAAGGGGAACATAGGCATTCAGTTATACACATTCATTAACCTTTATGCCCCTAACTCTAAGCAGGCTAAATGGCTCTCCTCCATAGCTTCCCTGATTACCTCCTTTAAGGAGGGCATAGTGGTACTAGGGGGCGATCTCAATGTGGCCCTCAACCCCCAAATGGACTCATCATCACACACAACTTCCCACTCAAAACGCTCCTTAAAGTTTATCAAAAATATCCTTTGGGATCTCCATCTAGTAGACGTCTGGCGTACCCATCATCCCGATACCCCAGACTATACATTTTACTCCCATGTACACAATAACTACCACCGTATAGATTATCTTTTTATCGCAAAAGAGCATCTTCAACTATGCCAAATGGCCAAAATTTGGTCTATACATATTTCAGATCACGCCCCAATATTCCTTAAAGTATCCTCCCCTATATGGAAAACTAAAAGCTTTAACTGGAGATTAAATGAATCTATCCTTGGCAATCCAGAGTCTATAAAGAAAATGACGTCACTTCTGGAAGAATACTTCACCATAAACTCCCTACCCGAGCTCTCGCCACAGACCATTTGGGACGCACACAAACCCTATATTAGGGGTGAGCTCATTAGTTTAGATCGCATCTAAAGAAAACTAGAGAAAACAACATCAACACCCTCCTCTCCAAAATAAACAAATTGGAGTCTGTCCACAAACTTACCCTATCTGACATACGACTCCAAGAGCTGTCTAAAGCAAGAGCAGAGCTAAAAACCTTATTACATAATAATTCGGCCAAGTACTATCTTAGTTCTCAATATAAGTTCTTTGCACATGGGGACAAAGCCTCCAAATTCCTCATAAACAGAATAAAAACTAGAAGAGCTGACAACTACATTCACCAATTGTCTACCCCTAGCGGTGAACCAATCTTTGCTTCATTTAAGATCGCAACACAATTTAGAGACTTCTAAGAAGCGTTATATAATCTCCCTTCCCCCATATCTCCATCAGCCCACTCTTCCCTAGTAGACGCTTTTTTGAAAACAACCTCCTGCCCAACTTTATCAGAGGGCCAAAAACATTCGCTCGAAGCTCCATTTACTATGGAGGAGATTTCCACAGCCCTAGACCGAATGCCCCAGGGGAAAAGCCCCGGTCCAGGCGGGCTACCTGCATTTTATTACAAGACCTTCAAAAAGCAACTATTACCACACCTATTGGCAGTGTGCAATCAATCTTTGCAAGGTATCCCTTTGTCCAGGGATATGACATCAGCTCATATAGCCTTGATTCCTAAAGAGGGGAAGGACTCTAAGCTGTGTGCAAATTACAGGCCCATTTCTCTTTTGAATATCGACCTTAAATTACTTGCGAAACTATTGGCCAATCGCCTGGCAGCCCTTCTCCCTCTTCTGGTACATATGGATCAGGTAGGCTTCGTACGTAATAGGGAGGGTAGGGATAACACCTCTAGAGTTATCAATGCACTCTCTTATGCTAGGCATACTTCCACTCCTCTTGTACTCCTTAGCACTGACGCTGAAAAAGCGTTTGACCGCATAAACTGGAACTATTTGAGTCATGTTCCTAAGTTCTTTGGCCTGCCTGGTCCATATATCAAGGCTGTATTTGCTATGTACGACCAGGCTACAGCTCGAGTTATGGTCAATGGTGACCTATCCACTCCTTTTCGAATTCAAAACGGAACTCGTCAAGGCTGTCCCTTATCCCCCCTGCTCTTCATATTGGCCTATGGAACCCCTCCTATCCAAACTTAGAGCAAACACCAAGATTGAAGGGTCTATCCCTAGGGGGTAGGAGTCACAAGATTGCGGCATTCGCGGATGATGTCATGATAATGACATCCAACCCTAAAACTTTCCCTCTCCATAATTCAGGAGCACTTAAAGAATTATAGCGCAGTTTCAAACTTCAAGATTAATGAGAGCAAATCCACCATCATTAGCACAGGACTATCATCATCACTCAAACTCTCTCTAATGAAAGATTCCCCTTTTAACTGGTCATCTCCAACTATTACCTACTTAGGAATGAAACTCAGCCCTTCCATACCAGACCTATTCAAACTCAACTATGTCCCTTTAAAAGCTGCCCTATTCTTAGCTCTTGATAAACTCACTAAGTCAGCCCCAAACCTATCATGGTTTGGTAGAAAAAATATCCTCTCGGCTCTCATTATCCCCCGTCTTACCTACCTCCAACAAGTTCTCCCAATTCCCGTGCCTAAATCTTACTATACTTTCCTAAAACAGATATTTAGAACATTCATTTGGAACGGCAGGAGAGCGAGACTCTCCTACTCATTCTTGTCTCGTTCACGCATGACTGGTGGGATTGGGCTTCCAGATCCTGAACTATATGGGAAGGCTATTCTTATGTCAAGAATTATTGACTGGTTGAGAAACACGGAGAGCAAATCCTGGGTAGCCATGGAACAAAACATTATTGGAACGCAGACTCGAGCCTTTTGTCTGGGCTATCATACTCCCCCCCCCCAAACCAATCTACAATCCTTCCCACTCATCAAAGCTACAGTTGAAGCTTGAAAATGGTGGAATCTTTCCCACTGCTCCATTCCATTCCCCTCTCCCCTTATCACGATTAGCGACATCCTCGGTTCATCAACCAGCGGGCCCAGAAACACCTCTTCTAAAATAATTAGATCCTCAGCTCTACCAATTTCCCTTCTACTTGACCCCCAGGGTTTAACACCTTCAAACGAAACCATCAAAACCCTTCTAAATCCACAACCATGTGATTTCACTCTCATCCCACTTATCAAATCCTTTGTCCACAAAAATAACATGAATGGAGAACTTCTTCGTCCCCTTACATGGTTCGAAGCTTTAATAGCCAACCCCAGTTCCCCTAAAAAACCTATTTCTCTTATCTACAACAAGTTAAGATCTCCGCCTTTATTTGTTAAACCAGCTTTCATACGCTCATGGGAATTGGAAACTGGTGTTGATCTCCCTATTCATTCCTTACCTACGCTATTTGACACCCCTCACAAATCATCCAGATGTGTTAGGGCCCAAGAGAATGGCTACAAAATCCTCTCGCAATGGTATATTACCCCAATTAAGTCTTCACGCTTCAATAGACCCACCTCTGTCGATTGCTGGAGATGCCAAAATGAGATAGGTATTTTTCTCCATATCTGGTGGACGTGTCCTCCTATAAACAAGTGGTGGGCAGAGACCTTTCGGATTAGCAACCAGATTTGTTCCTCGGACATTGCTATCTCACCCTATGGAGCGTTGCTCTCCTTTTTCAATGACAAAACATCTCTGCCTCCCACTTTCCTCTTTAAGCAGCTTTTGTTAGCAGCCCGTCTCTTGGTTCCCAAATACTGGTTGCAGTCTAGTTTACCTTCAGTGGAACAATGGAGATTGAAGGTAGATCAAATCCACCGTTTTGAAGAAATGGCTTCTTGGGAATCTAGGACACACCTGATATTTTTGAGAAAGTGGGCCCCCTGGACAAAATATAGATTTACCCAACACTAACCATTTCACGTGACTCTCTTTCCAAAATATGATCAGTTCAGTCCGATGGCTGGATACCAGTGGGGGTGATTCTCCCTTCTTCCTCGGTCCCTGAGTGCACCTTACTCAATTGGATGTTAGGGACATGGCTATCAGTGTGCGATTTACCCTACCCATTTATACTCCTCTGATTACAACTGTATAATCTCTGTCTAGTATAATTTGGTTCCTTCTCCATATGGCTGATGTACAATTCTTATGAGCTGTGTCTCTCTCTATTATTGGTTTGTAACTCCTGTCACTCCTAATCCTTCCTGTGCTACAAGATGCTTATATGCTTATGTGGATGGTACCGATTTACACCACTGTTGGTGTTATGTTACATTGTATATTTTCTTAAGAGTATAATAAAATACTTTAAAAAAAAAAAACTTTAAAAATAAAATAAAATTCAATCCCCGATAGGTCCTCTGCTTGAATCCGAAAATGGAACTGTTCTAGTAGATATGGGATATCTACTGATGCAATACGATTAGTTTTAAGACAGAGAACAAAACATTTTAAATTTTTGGGAAGGATCTGTATAATATGTGGGCGTTTTTTTAATTTTTTTATGCAATTCTTTTTAAAAGGGGCTGTATGACATTCCTTAAAACAGTTATTACCTCTGTATATTATATCTTGGAAAATCCATATACTAATATTAAAACCTCGCCTTGTCCACACCATAAAAAAAAAAAAAAAAAAAAAAAAATATGCTTTAACACAGCTACTTGACTCATAGGAGCCTGTATATGTGAGATGACATAGTGACTTCTGTGGGAGAGTGTCACAGTGCAGAGAGAGTGAGTAGATAAGCTGTCACATGCCCTATTGTGAATGGTGAATCCTGTGCTATCTACAGTGATGATTGAAAGTTTGTGAACCCTTCAGAATTTTCTATATTTCTGCATATATTCTGCACACAAGTCCTAAAAGTAGATATACTGTAGATACCCAAATAAGTAAAAAAAATATTTAGACTTGGATCATTTACTTATTGAGGAAGATATCACATGTCTGTGCTTGGCAAAAGTATGTGAAACCTTAGGAATTTTGTCTGGTGTTTTCAATCAATGGATCGTTCAACCAACAGACATATAGGTCCCTCAGGAGGTTGCGACGCTATATCTAATATATTGTGAGGTTCAAAGGTCTCTAGGACCTAAGCGTAGCATTTGCATACCTCTCTGACTAGTGATATATAAAACATTATTCTTTATTGCATACTCTTAAAACCACATAGAACTCTTGGGAACTGATTTAAAATCCCTCAGGAAGGACAGTAGGGAATTTGTATCTTTATATATTATTGTTGTATCATGTGTTCGGATAAACCGTATCTAGGTGGAATACCTGATCGTTTCTCAGGTCTCTCACCCCTGCTATTTTATTCTATTTATCACTGTCTGGATAAACTTTCCCACTATGGGGTCCGTGCCTCTCTATCCTAAACTAAAATCTTTGCCTGCATCCCTACATGTTTCGCCGTATAATTCGGCGTCTTCAGGGCATGACCTGCATGCTAGTCAGACCACACATGGAGTACTGTGTACAGTTCTGGGCTCCTGTGAACAAGGCAGACATAGCAGAGCTGGAGAGGGTCCAGAGGAGGGCAACTAAAGTAATAACTGGAATGGGGAAACTACAGTACCCTGAAAGATTATCAAAATTAGGGTTATTCACTTTAGAAAAAAAGACGACTGAGGGGAGATCTAATTACTATGTATAAATATATCAGGGGGTCAGTACAGAGATCACTCCCATCATCTATTTATCCCCAGGACTGTGACTGTGACGAGGGGACATCCTCTGCGTCTGGAGAAAAGAAGGTTTGTACACAAACATAGAAGAGGATTCTTTACGGTAAGAGCAGTGAGACTATGGAACTCTCTGCCTGAGGAGGTGGTGATGGTGAGTACAATAAAGGAATTCAAGAGGGGCCTGGATGTATTTCTGGAGCATAATAATATTACAGGCTATAGCTACTAGAGAGGGGTCGTTGATCCAAAGAGTTATTCTTATTGCCTGATTGGAGTCGGGAAGGAATTTTTTATTCCCCTAAAGTGAGAAAAATTAGCTTCTACCTCACAGGTTTTTTTTTTGCCTTCCTCTGGATCAACTTGCAGGATAACAGGCCGAACTGGATGGACAAATGTCTTTTTTCAGCCTTATGTACTATGTTACTATGTTACTAGTCAGAGAGGTATGCAAATGCTACGCTAAAGTCCTAGAGACCTTTGAACCTCACAACATTCAATCAATGGAATGACAACCCAGTGTAAGCGGATGACCAGTTTTAGTAAAAAAATATCGACCTGTCAAAGTCTGATCTTTATATGTTTGTGGAAGTGTATCATGGCATGAACAAAGAAGATTTCTGGGGACCTCAGAAGAAGAGTCATAGATGCTCATCATGCTGGAAAAACTTACAAAACCATCTCTTAGATGGATTGTGTAAAAATAGAGAAAATGTAAGACCATTACCTTCCCTAGTAGTGTTCGACCAACAAAGATCACACCAAGACCAAGGAGTGTAATAGTCCACAAGGTCTCAAAGAAATCCAAGGTAACCTCTACTACAACTAAAAGCCTTTCTCACATTAGCAATTATACTGAGTCCACCATAAGGAGAATATTGAACAACAAGGATGTGAATAGAAAGGTTGGAAAGAGAAAGCTGCTGCTGCAGATTTGTGCCTATGAAACTGGCTAACCTGTTGCATGTGTGCTTGGCAGTTGAAGACATCTGGTTGGTTCCATGTTGATATGTGCCCGTATTGCTGAGAAAAATGAAGTTCATATATGCAAATGAATCTCTAGGAGCAACAGGGGTGTTGCCATTACACCTAGAGGCTCTGCTCTCTCATCAACTTCTGCACCCTCTCCACACTGTGATTGACAGGACCAGGCAGTGAAAACATCATCACACTTGGCCCTGTGAATCAAAGTGCAGAGAAAGCAGAGCCTTTCAGTATAACAACAGTGCCCCCGTTGCTCCTAGAGCCTCATTTGCATGTATTAAAACATCACATGGGACCAACACAGATGCCTTCAGCTGCCAAGTGCACATGTACCAGGTCAGCCAGTTTCATAAGTACAAAATAATATTATTTTCAGAGGACCCATTTCCTTCAAGGTCTAATAAGATTTGTGAATAAACACATAAGAAATAGACCCTATAGGCAAGTGAGCGCTCAAAAATTGCCTCCAAATGGGGTTGCCTTTTAATGAAACTTTGTGGCCCATTATTGTAGCAAAGCCTGAGCCCACCAGCAGATCCTCCTGAGCACGTACTCTGATGGACCAGTGACTGTGGAGCGTTGGAGTCCTGTGTGGGCTTACGCCCAAGAGGAAGGCAAATGTGGCAATTCTGAGTCGAGAGTGTTCTCTTCTAGGACCCCAAAATCTCCAAGAAGCTGCATCTGATGACTTTTGATCTTGACCTGCACCTTTAACAGTACTGAAGAATGCAAATCTATATCGGGCTAATTCCTCAAGTCCCTTGCTTCGAAGGATGATAAAAATAAGCCATTTCTGGTGGTAATAAACTGTTAACATCCCTGCCAGCAAAACATTCAGCAGTTTAATAACTGAACATTTGGCCACTGAGAAAGTAAGTTGTTCCCATGAAATTTTGGTGATTCATAATGAGTACGTTAGTCATTCTTCTACTTTACTGCTTTTCGTCACATTGTATGTGAATATATTACACATCTCTAGACGCTGTTTACCGCTTGTTTTGGACATCTAAGTAATTTCTTAAGAATTATGATACTATGAATTTTAAGAGTAGGACCTGAATTCTTATGTGAAGCACATAAGGCGGAAATAGAAATTTCCCTTCGCAGCAAATAAATATTGCTTTGTGCAAGACATAAGAGTAACATATTCAACAAGTGAAAAGATGAGTCATCTCCTTTAATTGTGCTAAGGAACTTTCTTCACAGAGGAGGCAATTTCCAAAAATGTTCCGTAAGTAATTGTGAAGACTGATAAAACACACGGCAACCAGTGTGGTTTATGGATTAAATTTCTAATGCCATTCAAGTTCTTACGAGGCTTGGACCAAATTCACCTTCTTGGTAAAAGTATTTTTTTTTTACAGCATATTATTCTGAATGATAAAGTATTTTTACCAAGGAAGTTATTAAGATCAACACAATTCCAAATAATGAACAGAATTTGAAGGCAAACCCTCCGAGACATCCACAGAACAGAATGGGCCACCATTGGGTTCCTATTTTTAGCCATCCAGGACAACACAATTTCGTATTTGTTTTTACATCCACTCCCTTTTCATGAACCCTAGGTCCATTCCCCAATTACAATTCCTTTGGAGAGACTTGGATAGGTCTACCCTAATAGCAAAGGGAATAGAACTAACTAGAAAAAGGCTTCCTCTCTCAAAAAGCCCAAAAGTCAGCAGAACGGGCTGCCTGTGTAGTAGCACACCCTCACAACGAGATACCTCAGAATATCTCGAGCTAAGAGGAAAGGTAAGAAGCGACATATGTCGAAAAAGAAGTAAAAAAAAAGGAAAGGATGGACACATTTATATGGGAAGACAAGTAAGTTGGAATTTTGTAAATAGGCTGTTTCAAGATAAACTGCTTATTTTCCTGATCTACTGAGCTTGTGAGACCTAATGGATCTTATTGATCATACATTTGAACTTAGTGGCCGATGCACTATGGTGAGGAATTTGTAGCCAAGTCAGGAACTGAGACATTAGTGACTAACAGAATAAAAGGAGGATGAGATTGAACCATAGTAGGACCAGGAGTCGATACCAGGAGTAGAAACACAGGAACTAGGTAACAATGCCAATGGATGAGGCAGGAGCGTAATAGAAGAAAAAGGCCATGGTCAGCAACAGTATCCAGGAGTCTATAGGAAGCAGGCATGTGTAAGAAATTATTATATATAAATATATATATATATTAAATGTATACTATATATAATACATCTTCTTACTAGGTCTGATTTGAAGGTTGGATGCAATAAATGAGACACAAAAGTGAACGTATAAAAAAAAATATATTGTATAATGTGGAAAATTGATACTATAGTTATTATTAATGATGAGTATATATGGAGTTACAGTGGAACAAAAAGAAATAAATATAACATCTATAGAGAAAAACTTATACACACATAACAATAATTACAATTGCTAGCAATTTCCAGGATACAATATAATGCTACTTTAACTCAACATTAAAATTCCTTAAAGTTTATAGTTACAACAAATGGCCTTTTTAGGTTTGTCCACCAGTCTCCTCTCCTGTCCCCTTCCAACTTCCTTCTCCCCCTTCCAGCTTCCAAAGCATGATTCTTTTATTCCTTGAAAGCTCTCAACCCCCATTCTTGTTAACGCCCCATATCAGTTATCTGAGGGTCTGTGGGCCTACCCAGAAACTGAATCTTGGTCAATCAGTCATTTTAGCATTTTATGACACTTCTCCACTATTGACACATTTTGGGTGCCTTTTGTTCTCTTCCAATCAGCTTATGTAAGAGATACAGGATCCTACAAGATCTTTATCTGTGAGAATCAGAGTAAGACAAAAGGAGCTAGATACATACTAATGAAGTATACACACGTACAGTCACCTACCCGTCTCTGATTCACACAAATAAATCTTTCATAATCTATACAATAGATTGCAATATATTATTTCCAAAACCTGTATGTCTTACATATGTACCTTAATATGTAGGCAAGGGATAAAAGCCAACTTTTTACTGTGATAAACCATCAGGCCTGGTGTCAATAGGGGCTACCAGTTTTTATGTCAACTGGATGTGGCCAAAACATAGGAGCACAAAGCCTCAGCATGACAGGAGTGGCATAGAAGGAAGTGTTCAGTTGCCTAGTTTGTTGCTGGAGCCGGGCAAGGTGAGTAACTGGTAGGAAAAGTGAATGTATACTTCAACAATCAGGTTAACATGGCTCCTATTGATCAAAATAGCAGAAGGAATATAAACTGGACCATCTTGCAGTGGAAGCAGCTCTAAATTACTTGATAATCCATATTTAACATCTTAAGCTGAGGGTGGAACACACTGTCCTAGTGATCAAGCAGGACATTAAGAGTGCTCTCCACCATCCTACTTTCTGACCATGACTCTACTATTACACTAAAGGAAAGCCCCTGAACTCTACAACATTCTTATAGCATATAAGTTGTAGAAGAAATTGAATGGCAATCTGTAAGCAGTGTTAACCATGCAAAACTGCTGACAGCACCAAGCCGGTGGCTGTGGAGAACAGTACAAACATACTGTACCTTTTATGGCGGTTACTCTACCATATTCTGCTCTTGCAAATGTCCAGGGTGGGTCTTCACTGTGAAGTGATCTCGATGCAATTACCCTCTGAGTGACAGCTGTAACACAAAAACAGGGGCCTACTATAGTACCGCTGTCAGTCACAGTAGAGAGGAGGGCTGTGAAGAAGCTCAATGCAGATAGCACTTCACAATGAAGCTCCACCTCCTGGGCACTTGCAGGAGCAGAATCTAGCAGAAAACTTCATATTCTCACTATTCCTGATGAAAAATGTTCCACAAAGGTATGTTTGTCCTGCTCTCTCCAGTCCTTAAGTAGTGCTGTCAGCAGTTTAGCATGGTCAAAACTGCTGACAGACTCTCTTTAATGCCAGAACACTGTTTTGTTGTACCAGAGTTGACTATGTTCCTTTAAGCTTGAATTCCCACATTTATCTTGGTGGAGAGCTCCCAGAAGATCAGAAAATACATAATGAAAACCGCTGTCTTGAAATGTGTTACTCTACATGATTTATAGTTGTTTGTGAAACTTAGCAAACACGAATTCTGTTCTTTGTGGGTTTTTTAATTAATTATGCTAAGACCATAATTACAGCACAGCTTCTCTAAAAAATTATAACTCATCTGTACTGGGAATTCTTGTTTCAATCAGTGCCTGCTACAGTATGTGATTCTGTAACTATGTGTCATGTTGTTGGCCCGTGCCCACTGCTGTCCTGCTTTCCCAGGCGGGCACGGGTGGTGCTTCTGTGGTCGCTGCTGCTTCTTGTCCAGCGGTGCAGACCTGCTGGCCACCCTCTGTCCTCCAGCAGTGGGCCTGTGCACAAGTGTAGTTTTCTGTAGGCCATGGCCTGTGCTTGCCAGCAAGGCCTCTCCAGTCTGTCTTTAGGCTCTTAAAAGGCCAATGGGCATGCACCCTAGTCTTCCCCAGCCTATGGCCATCCACTTCTGGGTACTTATTGTATCTTTCCCTAGGGGAGGGTGCCTGAGCAGTAGGTTTCTGTTCCTAGGTTTCCTGAAAAGTTTTGCTGCATTATGATTGTCTTCCCTTGCACCAATTCTTGCCTGTTCCTGGATTCAGACCCTACTGCCTGATCTGACCTTAGCCTGATTGCCCAACTGATCCTGTGCTGCCTGCCCTGACCTTCAGATTGTTTTACAGATTCACACATAATCTGCCTGCCCTGACTTTGGCGTGTTACCATGAATTTTGGCTGTCCCTTCAGTGCTACACACAAGTGTCTCCTGAACCCAGTGGGTTAGCGGCCAATCACATGCAGATTGCCTGTCTTAACCTTCAAATTGTTTCACAGATTCACATATTCTCTGCCTGCCCTGACCTTGACCTGTTACTGACTAAGCATTTTGCCTGTCCCTTCGGTGGTACGCACCGGTGTCTTCTGACCTCCATTGGTTAGCAGTCAACCACAAGGAGACCATTCCAAGAGATTGCGGCCGGGTGTGTTCCCTGTAGCGAATTCAAGATTCCAGAGAACTTTCAGGATAATGCCCTTTGGTTTAGTACTTAGAGTCAAATCTGTTGGTTGGCACAGTGGTTCCACACCCAAAGACAAAAAACAGTTTGTAAAAGCATTCTCAAAGCACAAAATCCAATATATATATATATATATATATATATATATATATATATATATATATATATATATTAATATAACATTTGATATGATCATTAAACTGGAGATATTTAGCAAATATATTTTGATAAACAAATATCTGTGGCCACCCACCACAGCAAGGTGACCTCAGTCCAGGCATTTTCACTGCTTCATCCTTTCAATTAAAGTGTAAAGGGTGTGGCAGTTGCAGAGACAGCAGAGCCTCTAGGTGTAACAGCAATACCTTTGTTGCTCCTAGAGGCTCATTTGCATATATCAAACCTTTTTTTTTTTCTCATCAATGTGGGCACATATGAACATGGGACCAACACAGATGCCTTCAGCTGTCAAGTGCACATGTAACAGGTCAGCCAGTGTACAAATCTGCTGACAGATGCCCTTTAACCCTTTCATCCCCAGAGTTTTTATTTTTTGCATTTTTGTTTTCACTCCATGCCTTTCCTGGGGACATAACTTTTTTTATTTATCCGTTCACATATCTGGATGAGGGCTTGTTTTTTGTGGGACAAGTTGTAGTTTCCAAAGGTATTCCATACGATATAGTGGGGAGCTGGAAGAAAATCCAAATGGGGTGACAGTGAAACAAAACCATTATTCTGCCACAGTATTATGGGTTTTGTTTTTAAGGTGTTCCCTATGCAGTAAAACTGACCTGTTACTTTCATTCTGTGGGTCAGGATGATTATAGCAATACCATATTTGTATTGTTTTTCTTGCGTGCTAATACCGAAAAAAATAAAAACCTTAGTTTTTTTTTAATCAAAATATTCTGACCCCTATAATTTTTTGTAGTTATGTACAGAGCTGTGTGAGGGGTAATTTTTTGTGAGGCGATCTGTAATTTTCATTGATACCATTTTAGGGTGTGTATTACTTTTTTGATCACTTTTTATTCAATTTACTGTGGAAGGTGAAGAGACAAAAAATAGCGAATTGGCCATTTTGACTTTCTTTTCTGTTTCACTGTTTGCTGTATGTGATAAATATTTTAATATTTTAATAGTAGTATTATTTATTCATTAAATAGTATTTACATTTTTTTTTTTTTTTTTTTTACAGATTCCTTCTCTTATAGACCCCAATGCATTAGCTTTAGCCTCAAACCATTCAGGAGGCTGCCACACTCACAATCCAGCTTCCCCGATCCCTGCTAAGGGGAGCTACGACATGCTTGGAAGCACGCGCTTCCAGGTTTTTGTGTTCCAAGATAAGTGGTTAAATGAATGCATTGAACGTTATTGTCAATCGCATACATTAACCACGGGTCTGCATGTCTTTACATGTCTTTAAAGACACACCCTGTGCTGTAAATGTACAGAGCTGGGCTGGTAGGGGTTAAAGAAAAAAACTGAACATACAGTCCTGATCAAAAGTTTAAGACTACTTGAAAAATGGCAAAAAAATCATATTTTACATTTTTGGATCTTAACAAGGTTCCAAGTAGAGCTTCAACATGCAACCGGGAGAAATGAGTGAGACAAAACATTTTTTCAGCATTTAATTAACTGAAAATAACGATTAAACTAAAACAGGCTGTTTTTCAGCTGATCAAAATTTTAGGACCACATGCCTTTAAAAGGCAAAATCTGTGCAAAGATGTGGATTCATTGTCATTTTCTGTCAGGTAGTCACACGTTGTGATGGCAAAGGCAAAAAAACTCTCCCTTTCTGAACGTGGTCGGGTTGTTGAACTGCATAAGCAGGGTCTCTCACAGCGCGCCATCGCTGCTGAGGTGGGACGCAGTAAGACAGTCATTTGGAATTTCTTAAATGATCCTGAGGGTTATGGAACAAAAAAGTCAAGTGGAAGACCCCAAAAAATTTCATCAGCACTGAGCCGGAGGATGGCTGTCCGTCAAGACACTGGACGATCCTCGACCCAAATTAAGGCCTTTACTGGTGCTGACTGCAGCCCCATAACCATCAGACGGCATCTGAGACTGAAGGGCTTCAAAAACAAAAAAACCTCTTCAAAGACCTCGTCACCTTGAATGCCACAGAACTGCTCGTTTGGACTTTGCAAGAGAGCACCAAACAAGGGACATTCAAAGGTGGAAGACAGTTTTATTCTCTGATGAGATCAATTTAACCTTGATGGTCCTGATGGTTTCCAACGTTACTGGCATGACAAGCAGCTCCCACCTAAGATGTTTTCTACGCGCCACAGTGGAGGGGGCGCCATAATGGTCTGGGGTGTTTTTTCCTTCAGTGGAACAATGGAGCTTCAGGAAGTGCAGTGGCGTCAAACGGCCACTGGCTATGTCCAGATGTTGCAGAGAGCATCCCTCATGACTGAGGGCCCTCGTCTGTGTGGTAACGACTGGGTTTTTCAATAGGACAATGCTACAGTACACAATGCCCGCAGGACAAGGGACTTCTTCCAGGAAAAAAAATCACACTTTTGGCCCATCCTGCGTGTTCCCCTTATCTAAATTCAATTGAGAACCTTTGGGGATGGATGGCAAGGGAAGTTTACAAAAATGGACAACAGTTCCAGGCCGTCTTCACCACTTGGAGAAATGTTCCCACTCACCTCATGGAAACGCTTGCATCAAGCATGCCGAAACAAATTTTTGAAGTGATAAACAATGATGGCAGAGCTACTCATTACTGAGTTCATGTTTAGAAGTTGGATTTCTGTTTTGGGGTGGGTTTAGTTTTTTGGGGACTTGTGGTCTTAAACTTTTGATCAGGACTGTACCAGCATGCTCAAAGCACAAAATAAAAAAATCTGTATTTAAACTAATACAACATTTCATTTAATGAATAAACATGAGGATATCAGCAAATACATTTTAAACAAAAAATATCTGTGCCCACCAAGGCAAGGTGACCTCAGTCCAGGCCAGAAACTATTCTATACCTACCTGACAGACAAAACCTGACAGAACAGCAGATGTGCAGGTTGGGGGACACCTGGGAAATAGTGACCATAAAGTAATAACCTTCCAATTGTCATTCAAAAGAGTGTTTCTTCAGGGAGGAACAAAAATACCAAGCTTCAAAAAAGCTAAATTTAGCCAACTAAGAGAGGCCATAGACCTAACTAACTGGGACAAAGTCCTCAAAAATAAAAATACAGCCACAAAATTGGATTTTTTCAAAAGCATCCTAAAATCTAATTGTGAAAGGTACATACCTTATGGGAATAAAAGGCTAAAGAACAAGAAAAACCAATGTGGATAAATAGAACTGTAAAGAAAGCAATAAATGACAAAAAGAAAGCATTAAAATTACTAAAACAGGAGGGTAGCGAGGAAAAAAATAGAATATGTAAAAAACAAATTAAAGGAGCCAAACTAGAAACTGAGAGATTAATTGCCAAAGAGAGCTAACCCTAAAATGTTCTTCAATTATATAAATGGTAAAAAGTATAAATCTGAAGGTATCGGCCCTTTACAGAGTAATGAGGGGGGAGTAGTAGAGACCGATAAGACGAAAGCTAAGCTATTTAATATTTTTTTCTCCACTGTATTCACTGAGGAAAATAAACTTTCAGATGAAATGCAGAATGCAAAAGTTAATTCCCCCTTTAAAAGTGCCCAGGAAGAAGTACATTGGCGTCTTAAAAAGATTAAAATAAACAAAATCGCAAGGACCAGATGGCATACACCCCCGTATCCTAAGAGAATTAAGTAATGTCATAGCCAGACTCTTATTTCTGATATTTAAGGACTCTATACTGACAGGGAGTGTTCCACAGGATTGGCGCATAGCAAATGTGGTGCAAATATTCAAAAAGGGTCCAAAAACAGAGCCTGGAAACTTTAGGCCGTTAAGTTTAACATCTGTCGTGGATAAACTGTTTGAATGTTTTCTAAGATATGCTATCTTGGAGTACCTTAATGAAAATAAGCAAATGACGCCATATCAGCATGGCTTCATGAGGGATCGGACATGTCAAACTTATTTAATCCGTTTCTATGAGGAGGTAAGTTCTAGACTTGACAGCGGCGAATCAATGGATGTTGTATATCTGGACTTCTCTAAAGCATTTGACACTGTACTGCATAAAAGGTTAGTATATAAAATGAGAATGGTCGGACTGGGAGAAAACATCTGTAAGTGGGTAAGTAACTGGATCAATGATAGAGGGTGGTTATTAATGTTACACACTCAGATTGGGTCACAGTCACTAGTGGGTTACCTCAGGGGTCCGTATTGGGTCATATTCTCTTCAATATATTTATTAATGATCTTGTAGAAGGCTTACACAGTAAAATTTTTACAGATGACACTAAACTGTGTAAAGTAATTAACACTGATGAGGACAGTATACTACTACAGAGCGATCTGGATAGATTGGAGGCTTGGGCAGAGAAGTGGCAGATGAGGTTTAACACTGACAAATGTAAGGTATGTACATGGAAAGAAATAATGCAAGTCACCAGTACATACTAAATGGTAAAACACTGGGTAACACTGACATGGAAAAGGACCTAAACGCAAACTAAGCTGTGGAAACCAGTGTCAGGCAGCTGCTGCCAAGGCCAATAAGATAATGGGTTGCATCAAAAGACAGATATGGGAGAAAAAAATGTAGAGGGTTAATCACAAGACTTACTTGGAACCCAATCCAAGAAGTCTATATAATTACTTGGAGGGCGCCAAAGGAGGAATGAATGGAAGTGAATAGGGCAGAGAATACGGTAAGGTAATCGGTAGGCAGCCGAATGTGGTCGGTAGTGTGAACTGGTTCAACACATACATGGAGTGAAAGAGAGGAAAAATAAAGTGAGTGACCACAGTGTGAGGCGCCAGTCGAGGAAGGGAAAAATAACAATGACAGTAGCTGAAAAATATGTATATTTTTTGACCCTAGAGATCAATGATAATGGTACCAGAGGTAACAAGATTTTAGACTAATTATTGGTCATTTGATAGCAGTAAAAGCAATCTGGAGGATGCAACACTGGATTAGACCCTGAGCATTCAAATCCTGAATAGGCTGAGTAGACAAAATCTGGAAACAATAAAAATCACACTGGTGATCCTAGGTTTTAGACCCATGCAGGGTCAATCCAAATGCATAAAAATGTATATAAATACATATAGTCGATTTAAAATCAATAGATAATAATAGTCACCACTCACTTCACAGGGAGGAAATTTTTGAGGGATAAAACTCAAGACACCCAAAAAGAATTTCCTCCCAATCCTGGGGCGCTTCAAAGGTCTTAGGAAGAGGCGGCAGTTCCACACTTGGTACTTCTTGCAAGTTCCTTTATTTCCAATACAACAGGAAAAATAGAGCTCTACGCGTTTCGGGGCACAAAGTAAGTCCCCTTCATCAGGAGCATCCCCTTATTTCCCCTTAAGTGTTGAAAATCTGCTTGTACCTCACATTTTATTTTATTTTTTGCCTTCCTCTGGATCAACTTGCAGGATTACAGGCCGAACTGGATGGACAGATGTCTTTTTTCGGCCTTATGTACTATGTTACTATGTTAACTATCTCCATACCATGTGGGCATCTAAATTCAGGAGAGTAAAATTTATTGGACAAGTAAGAAGTAAAAATTTAATGAGGGTCAAAACAAATTAAAATTGGGCAACGATAATCAATGTAATAGCAAAAGAACCTATACTCACCTATTAGATCTTCCACTGCTCCATTGATGGCTGGAGCCAAGTACGGTGTCGTCCTGTACAATGCTGAATTCAGTGACTGGCTGCAGTGGTCATGTGTGTAGACAGGAATAGCACCACTCAACCAAATAAAGAATTTTTATGATGAACCCCTTTAGGCCTCTTTCACACGAACGATACGGATCAGGTCAGGATGCGTTCAGGGTGCGTTCAGTGAAACTTGCACCATTTTGCAAGTAAATTCAATCAGTTTTGTCTGCAATTGCGTTCAGTTGTTCAGTTCTCTGCACGCGGTTGCAATGCGTTTTGATGCGTTTTTCACTCATGTGATAAAAAAAAGAGTGAAAAATGCATCGCATCTGCACCTGCTTGCGGATGCCATGCATTTTTTACTGAAGCCCTATTTACTTCTTTGGGACCGGGGCTGCGTAGAAAAAAAACAAAAAAACGCAGCATATAGAACATGCTGCGTTTTTCATGCATAATACCTCAATGAATGGGTCAGGATTCAGTGCGGATGCTTTGAGTTCACATCACGCGTTGCACCCGCGAGGAAAACTCGCTCGTGTGAAAGGGGCCTTAAGAACAGTTGGATTAACCTTCAGATTTATTACTGATATTCCCATTCATTGATGGGTTTTTTTTCCGTTTTTTTCTCCTTTCAGAAAATTGTAACAGGAAATGGATATGTTGAGTTTCTGAGAATTTGCCGTCAGGCTGTTAGTTACATTACACTGATTTTCTTCACTGTAAAGTAAATAAGACAAACCATGTATTTTGTATTACTTTGCCAGACTCTCGCAGTCTGTTCTGAGACTCTGATCTGTTAATAATGGGGGACGTGATTGCATGCACCACACATAGGATCACTTTGTGCCTAATATCGGTAAATAATGTATAACTGTTGGAGCTGACGTAGGAGCTGGGTGTTAAAGGAGTTCTATACTTTTCCATGAAGGGTAAAAAACGTATCTTAAGTAATGATCCACAGTATTTCATAGAAATTGTAGTTACGTTTGTTCACTAAGTGGGTCCACAGTACAAGAGAAGGACTTTCTCTTAAATCTTCTTCCCGTAGGATTGATTAGTCATGTCTGTCTCTATTCATAGAAACCACAGGATGTGTCATATGGCAGCCTGAGCTCATATAAATAGGCATTCCACCCATTAACCTCAGTTCCTTAGAAGAGTGTTTGGGGATTTTAACATAATTTTCATTAAAAAGAAAAGCCCTTAAAAAACATTTAGATCTTTAGATATTTTGAAGAAATTCAGCCACATCATCTACTGATGTCACAGATACATATCAGAAAACCACATCAATGAGTATCAGATCACTTAAAACATCCTCTTAGGCCCAGTGGCGTACATACCAGGGTCGCAGGGGTCGCAGTTGCGACCGGGCCCGGCACTCCAGGGGGCCCGGCCGCCTGTGGACCCCCCCCCCAGGCCGCTGGCAGGGCTCCCGCTGTACTCAGATGTAATGGAGCGCTCTGGTGGGGCCCGGCATGAAGTACAGTGGCAATTTCGGGCCCCATCAGAGCGCTCCATGCCACCATTACATGTATAATATGGGGGGTGGGGGGGCACGCACTCACACACACACGGCCGGCAGTTCCGTTTCTATAGTGAAGCAGGGAAACCTCTCTGCTCCCTGCTTCACTGATCTTCAGAGCTCAGGAGCTCCCCCTGCTGGCCCCAGATCGCGCTGCTGCCTGTCACTGTGGGAGGAGACCTAAAAACCCGGCAAGCTGCCTACTCTCCTCAGGGAAGAAGGTAAGTACGGTATGTAAGAATTTTTTTTTCTAATGCTGCAGACTGGGGGCAGGGGGGCAGGGGGGCAGAGGGGCAGAGAGGCAGAGGGGCAGGGGGCAGAGGGGCAGGATTGATGGGAACAACTAGAGTGAGGGGGCACAAAAGTTGGCATCTCTACTGAGGGGCACCTAATCTGCCATAACTAATTTGAGGGGGCACCTAATGTGGCATAACTACTGTGAGGGGGCACATATAAAGGCATAACTATGAGGGGGCACATATGAAGGCATAACTACTGTGACGGGGCATGTAATCTGGCATAACCAATGTGAGGGGCACATATGTGAGCATATCTAATGTGAGGGGCACATAATCTGGCATAACCACTCTGAGGGGACACATATCTGGGCAAATTTACTTTGAGGGGGCACATAACCTGGCATTATTACTGTGAGAGGACACGTAATCTGGCATAACCACTCTGAGGGGGCACATATGTGGGCATATTTACTTTGAGGGGGCACATAACCGGGCATAAATACTGTGAAGGGGCACATAATCTGGCATTATTACTGTGAGAGGACACGTAATCTGGCATAACCACTCTGAGGGGGCACATATGTGGGCATATTTACTTTGAGGGGGCACATAACTAGGCATAAATACTGTGAGGGGCACATAATCTGGCATTACTACTGTAAGGGGCATATAATCTGGCGTTACTAGGTGAGGGGCACATAGTCTGGCATTAATACTGTGAGGGGGCACATAATCTGGCATTACTACTGTAAGGGGACACATATTTGGCATAACTACTATGAGGGGGCACATATCTGGGCATAATTACTGTGACGGGAACAAAGGTGGGCATAACTACTGTGAGGGGCCACAAGGTGGGCATTAGTACCGTGTGGTTGCACTTAGGGGAAATGTCCTAGATTACCCTGCTACACATTGGCATGGCTCAGTCTTCCAGGCCAGCACGGCGCCCCCTGCTGGTGATTTCACAGGGGCAGTCACCATCCCTTCCTTATGTGATTATTCTTTTTTTCTCACCACAGGGACCTTGTTCTGGATCCAGCGGACATCACGCCGACGCCAGCGACACCCTGGATGAGGTAGGACCAGATTTTATTAGGACTAGGTGAGTGTAGCCATGCATTGGGCTTAGGGCTCTTTAACACAAGCGGATCCCGTGCGAGGAATCCGCTGCGTAAATGAGAGCCAAGCCCCGTTCCGGACAGCAGAGACACAGAGCATTAACATGACTGATTATGCTCCGTGCCTCTCTGTGATCTCTTTACTACAAAATCACAGAGACATAAAGCTGTCACCGTGATTTTGTAGTAAAAAGATCACAGTCAATCATGTCACTGCTCCGTGTCTCTGCTGTCTAGAATGGGGCTTGGCACTCAGTCACGCCGCGGATTAGCCGCACGGAAAGAGCCCTTAGTAAAAGAAATCTGCCGGTTCTTTGAAAAAATGTTTGCACTGTGGCCCATAACACTATAGTTACACCACTGGTAGGGGAGGTAGTGGGGGGGGGGGGCGACGGGGAGGGGGCCCCATAGATCAGTTTCGCACCGGGGCCCCATGGATTGTGTGTACGCCACTGCTTAGGCCGTTACTTCGCTCTCCCTGCCACTGGTCATTGTCTGGACACCACTGATGTCCTACTACTCATAATGGACCATAGTCCTTTTACGGTAGGCATTCTCTCCTGGGTGAGAATGGAAGGTAATTGCACTTCTCCTACTTGATCTTTCTTGATTGACCAGGCACTTGACACCCAAATTCTACAGCAGAAATATAAAACGTTCAAATGCTATAGAGGAAACTATTGCTGTTGGTCAGGCTACGACAATTGTATCTTGCCACTGCATTTTCTACTCCCCTGTTCTCTAATCTGTATTGTTGTTTAGGGTTGACTACAAAATTGTTGCTCCTTATTATACTGAGCTCAATGCTAGGGGTACACGTTTAACGGCTATAGATACCTCTAGGTTAATTTTATGTTATGATTGCATTTTATTCATTTTGAGATCATTTTTCAGTTCGTCTTTATTAAAAATGTTCAGCCGTTCTTGAGATACAGGGGTTAAAGAAATCAGCCTGTTTGCAGAGAATAACAGTCTCAGGGGGAAATTTTTTAAGACTGGGGCTTTCTGTGCCAGTCTTGATATCCGCAACACTGCCAGAGAATGCGCCTAATTTATGAGGAGGCACAGGCCTCTTCATAAATTAAGCACATCCTCCGGCAGTCTGTGCATCTAACCAGAAATCTACAACAGTTTAGAGCTGCCATAGATTTCTGACTTCATTTATGCCAGAAAACTGGCGTACATGAAAATAAATTTGTTGCTGCAGCTGGCCCCGCTTCCTTCCCTGCCCTTGGTGAGGACGGTGAAAAAGGGGAAATGCAACAATTTTTTTCAAAAATTTGCAGTTAAAATGTTGCACCTCCAACTTTTTATTGCCACTTTTAGTCCTCACGGGGAATGATAATTCTCCCTCTTAGTTCCATTAGCTGACGGCTCATGTGAAGTCTTATCTCTGATCTTCTGATCTCATAAATACTCATTTAAGCTATATTCTTATTATTTTGATAAAAAATAGCTACAATGAGGTCAAAAGACCAGAGATAAGGCTTTGCTGTACAAACAGACTGATTTTTTAACCCCTGTACTCAAAAACAGCTGAACATTTTTAAACAAAGACCAACGAAAAAATTATTTTTAGCCCCCGGGAGAAAATCGTGTTTACACAGCACAATCTGCAACTGAGAAACAATGATTTTTTGTGCTGCACAATAGATACAATTACCCGATGAACGAGCATTTTGCTTGTTCATTGGGTATTCGGTGGTGCATTTACACCACCAGATCATCGCTAACGAGGGCCCGTGTAAAGGGCCCTTAAATGACTGTGCATGCATATTTTGTCATAGCAGCAACCCTGCTTTCCATTACACGGCTTCAAATTATAAGGAAAGAATGCCCCCATCAGTACTTCAGGTGCTCACTAGTGTTGATCGCAAATATTTTAATCGCTAATTTTTATCGCGAATATCGGCACTTTGAGAATTCACAAAGATATAGAATATAGTGCTATACAGGTCCTTCTAAAAAAATTAGCATATTGTGATAAAGTTCATTATTTTCTGTAATGTACTGATAAACATTAGACTTTCATATATTTTAGATTTATTACACAAAACTGAAGTAGTTCAAGCCTTTTATTGTTTTAATATTGATGATTTTGGCATACAGCTCATGAAAACCCCAAATTCCTATCTCAAAAAATTAGCATATCATGAAAAGGTTTTCTAAACGAGCTATTAACCTAATCATCTGAATCAACTAATTAACTCTAAACACCTGCAAAAGATTCCTGAGGCTTTTAAAAACTCGCAGCCTGGTTCATTACTCCAAACCGCAATCATGGGTAAGACTGCCGACCTGACTGCTGTCCAGAAGGCCATCATTGACACCCTCAAGCAAGAGGGTAAGACACAGAAAGAAATTTCTGAACGAATAGGCTGTTCCCAGAGTGCTGTATCAAGGCACCTCAGTGGGAAGTCTGTGGGAAGGAAAAAGTGTGGCAGAAAACGCTGCACAACGAGAAGAGGTGACCGGACCCTGAGGAAGATTGTGGAGAAGGACCGATTCCAGACCTTGGGGGACCTGCGGAAGCAGTGGACTGAGTCTGGAGTAGAAACATCCAGAGCCACCGTGTACAGGCGTGTGCAGGAAATGGGCTACAGGTGCCGCATTCCCCAGGTCAAGCCACTTTTGAACCAGAAACAGCGGCAGAAGCGCCTGACCTGGGCTACAGAGAAGCAGCACTGGACTGTTGCTCAGTGGTCCAAAGTACTTTTTTCGGATGAAAGCAAATTTTGCATGTCATTCGGAAATCAAGGTGCCAGAGTCTGGAGGAAGACTGGGGAGAGGGAAATGCCAAAATGCCTGAAGTCCAGTGTCAAGTACCCACAGTCAGTGATGGTCTGGGGTGCCATGTCAGCTGCTGGTGTTGATCCACTGTGTTTTATCAAGGGCAGGGTCAATGCAGCTAGCTATCAGGAGATTTTGGAGCACTTCATGCTTCCATCTGCTGAAAAGCTTTATGGAGATGAAGATTTCATTTTTCAGCACGACCTGGCACCTGCTCACAGTGCCAAAACCACTGGCAAATGGTTTACTGACCATGGTATTACTGTGCGCAATTGGCCTGCCAACTCTCCTGACCTGAACCCCATAGAGAATCTGTGGGATATTGGGAAGAGAAAGTTGAGAGACGCAAGACCCAACACTCTGGATGAGCTTAAGGCCGCTATCGAAGCCTCCTGGGCCTCCATAACACCTCAGCAGTGCCACAGGCTGATTGCCTCCATGCCACGCCGCATTGAAGCACTCATTTCTGCAGAAGGATTCCCGACCAAGTATTGAGTGCATAACTGAACATAATTATTTGAAGGTTGACTTTTTTTGTATTAAAAACACTTTTCTTTTATTGGTCGGATGAAATATGCTAATTTTTTTAGATAGGAATTTGGGTTTTCATGAGCTGTATGCCAAAATCATCAATATTAAAACAATAAAAGGCTTGAACTACTTCAGTTGTGTGTAATGAATCTAAAATATATGAAAGTCTAATGTTTATCAGTACATTACAGAAAATAATGAACTTTATCACAATATGCAAATTTTTTTAGAAGGACCTGTATATTCGTAATCGTGAATATTCTCAATTTTTTTTTCATCAGTAACCTCCCTTCTTGCTTGTGGGCCAATGAGAAGGCTGCAATATCTTTGTCTGAGCTTAGCAACATCCCTAGCAACCAATAGGAAGGTGGCCTAGCCCTTACTGTATAAGAACCTCCCCAGCAGCCATTTTCTGCTGTTTTTTGCAGTTCTGAGAGAGACGGCAGTGACATTGCTGTGCTCTGCGCTTTCGTCTGGATCCTATTCCTTATCCAATTACATTAGATAGTTATCTCATATATATAATACAGAAAGTCAGTGCAGGTTATATCCTGATATAGTGTAGCTGATTCTGCTGTCCATACATACATACATAGTGCTGTGATGTCACAACAATACTTAGTGTACCAATCAGTAATATGTAGTCACTAGAGATGGCCTTGCTGTTCGCCCGGCGGTTGTTTCGCGGCGAACTTTGCTTGTTCGCGATTCGCCGAACATATGGAGAAATTTGCGCCCGCCATATTATTTTACATTGTGAAGAACTTTGACCCATGACACATCCATCAGGTGGTACAGGACAGCCAATTGAGACGTTTCAGCACATGGACATACCCCCTACCTTATAGATAAACCTGATCTGGCCGCCATTTTACATTCAGTGTTTTGCCAGTGTTGGGAGAGGTTGCTGTGTGGAGCAGGGACAGACTGATAGGGACATTAATCGCTAGCTAATAGGGCCACAAAAGTCCTTTTAAGGACTGGTATAGATGTGCTATCGATAGGTGTGATACACACAGGGGTGCGATATACTTATAATATACTTTTATAATGAGTCAAAAACACATAGCTCTATATAGTGATCACCTGGAAGTCAGGGGCCTAGGGGCTTACTAGGGCCATTTTTATATAGGGTAAGGTTCCGGACGGGGTCGCTCTTATCAGGGCGGGTGGTCTGTGGTTAGGCTATCAGGGCCAGAATAGCACCCCCTGTAGGGCAATATCAGGGACAGTTCTTTGCCCACCTTGTCCTTCAATACCACATCATCATTATCTAGCCCAGGGATAGATGGTTTTTGCTTTCCCTCTGGGAATCATGGATGTGCACTGGAACCCCCCGGATTGTGGTAGGACATATGGTTTCTGATTTAGTGCCGCCGAGCACTTGTTATTGCCTACTATATCTATGCTTTTTGCTTAACTTTAATAATTTAATTTATTTTCATTTTGAGGGATATCTTTTCCATTCAAACGTCCGCAAAATGGGTCCGCATCCATTCCGCAATTTTGCGGAACGGGTGCAGACCCATTCATTTTAAATGGGGCCGGAATGTGCTGTTATAGCAGGTGTGATATAGCAGTCGTCCCCCCAAAAAACTGATTGAAGCGGGGTGTTATATTCCAATATACTTTCTTTATAGTGCATTTGGGTACTGTATAGTGCATTTGCGCATGCGCGTACGCGAAAATTATATTGCCGATATTTTGCATTGAAAACAAAAATGAATGGAGATAGGAAATTCGAGTAATACATCTGGAATGTCACTGTCCATGTTGTGGGACTATTTGGGCACTTCTAGTAATTATTTCTTGGCTGCAAATATGAGCTGAAGGTTTTTCAGGTTCGCCTGCCATTAAAATGAATGGGACCCGCCGGGAACTTGCGGCTTCGCAAACATTTTATCGCGTCCACACAAACGCGTTCGTGAACCGCCCCGGCAGATGTTCGTCCATCACTAGTAGTCAGACCTGCTAAAATGTGAATTTACATGTATTGCGCAAAAATATGTGCATCATTAGTGCCGATTTGCACAATTGCAAATATATTGGAGCTCTCTATCTGCATATAAAGCTATTGTTCTGCCATGCATGTGAAATGTAATCATAAACTGTGCTGTAATGTGAAATTACTTACAGTGATCAGGAGTTCTTCCTCAGTCACAAAAGTTGCTGCCAACCATTTTCTCCAGTCTCAGAAAACTTTTAGCAGCTTGACAAATGTAGCAAAAGTGAGCCACGCCTGGATTGCACGCGCATTTCGTGCATATTGCATTGCCGATATTTGCAATCTAGGAAATAATGGCTGGAGATCACGAATTCTAGAATTTGCTAATTTATGGCGAATATTAGGACACAAATTAGCGAAATATTGCGAAAAACTAATATTGCCCATGCTGCTCATCACTAGTGCTCAACTTTTCTATTTTTTCTCCTTTTTTTTTATAATTTATTATAAGTATTAATTAAACATTTTATGTAAGACAACAATTTTACCGAACACTCTTGTGTTTTGTCTTTTGTACTGATATACTGTATTAAATCTGATTGCAGAAAGCCAGTCATATGTGGGATTTGAATGCATGCACAATGGTTTGTCCAGGATTTCCAGAAATGAAGCCGATTTTGACAAACTGGTGGAGGTCCAAGACCACGGACCTCACTGATATGATCCTTTGACGTAGCTATGACATGTCAGGGTTCTGCTTTTTTGTTAATGTCCTCTTGAAGAATTATAAAAATCTAATGAGAAGTAAGTTTGGTCTGAAAAGAACAGTCCAACATTGGGGATAAGATATTAGGGTATGGATTAGTGATTGCATCAAGAGATTGTTTTGGAGCGATATTGGGTTTAGGGTCCTGGCTGTAATGTAACTAATTCACTGTCAATAAATCTATCAAAAAACAGTACACGTTTCTAGTATAGCTAATCATGTCACGGTAGAAAGAGGCGTTAATCATGTCACGGTAGAAAGAGGCGTTAATCATGTCACGGTAGAAAGAGGCGTTAATTATGTCACGGTAGAAAGAGGCGTTAAATCATGTCACGGTGTCACGACCATGTTATGGCCGTGACTCCTTGGGAGCCGCATTCAGTTGCCCGCGGTTTGGGTTGTAGTGTCAACCGCAGCTGGAGGCATAATGTAGTTAGCCTCAAGTGCGGTTGCCGTGGACAACAGCTATGTGTGCGGTTCCCTTGGAGTTGTGTGCGCGTTTGTATGCACTTTGGTATGTCTGTGTGCACTCTGGTTTATGTGTGGTGTGCACTCACATCTTCCCCTCACTGTGGTTGCCCGTGGCAACGTTTGGTTGTTATGTGTACATGTGGTGGCAGTGTCCCGGCCTTCGGGCTGACTCCCAAGACACGGTTGCCACCCATGTCGTTGCCTGCGGCAACAGCCACAGTGTGTTCGTTGTTTGGACACTTCCCCTTTAAGTTGTGTTTTCCCTTCTGTGGTTTTGGAAGGGTTAACTCCCTTTCTGTGTGTGTGAGTCACGGGGTGCGTCTGATTGTTGGGTGTGGCCTCTTGGCCCTATAAAGCCTCAGTTGTAGGCAGTAGCCAGAGAGGGTGCTTCAGCCATGCTGGCTGGAGACATCCCCCTGGTTACTTACCAACTGCCAGTGGGGGCCATCCTTCTGGTCATAGCTAATATAATGTAATTTGGTGTCTTGAAGATGTGTTTGGTTTTATGCTTGTTTATTGCACCTATGGTCCTGGGTTCCCGTGTGATGTGTGTTGTGTGCTGAGTCCTTTTGTTTGTGGATAGCAGTACTTCCACATGGGTTCCAGGCTTTGTGTCTGTGGCAGGTGAGTGTTATGCTTGTGACAAGTACCTGCCATTGCCATAGGTTGTATTTGTGCTCCCTTCCTTGCAGCTTGGCCAGTGAGACTCCTGTTCCTCCGTATACAGAAGGAACAGGTTGTCTTACCCTGACTCCTAGTCCAGGGACCGGTCGGAGGGTGAGTTAGGGCTCCGAGGTTCCTGAGCATGGGTCCTCCTACCTTAAAGGTCGGCCCATGCAGCTAGGAGTTAGGGTCAGGTTAGGGACGCGATAGGAGGTGACCTGCTCCCTAATCCTGTTGTCCTGGTCAAGCAGCGACCATCTTCCACCATCGCACGGCTGAGGGTTTCCCCCATCCTCAGCCGTGACACACGGTAGAAAGAGGCGTTAATCATGTCATGGTGGAAAGAGGCGTTAAATCATGTCACGGTAGAAAGAGGCGTTATTCTGGATATAATATACTTACCTGTCCATGCTCCGGTGGCGAGCCTCTCTGTTGCAGTTCAGCCGGGGTAGTTCCATTGTTGTGGCAACATGATAGTGGGGCTGGTCGGACTATCAGCGACCAGGGTTATCGGGCCAATCAGGTTTGGTGCATGTGTCACATGATTCCCGTCAGTGGGATATTTGAACAGGCAGCTGCTGGCAACAGGTGTCTGTTATTCGTCTTACTAGCCTGTGTTTTACTATTTTTTCGATTCCTGGTATTCAAACTTTTGGATTGTCCCTGACTTTGCTCGTGACTGCTGATCATTCCTCTGCCATCTTCTGCCCCTGTCCACATCTGATATTTCACTGTTTGCTTCTTGTGTTGGTTCGCATGTATCTCTCTGATTTTGACTTAGCTTGTGGATTCTGATCCAGTTCTGGTTTTGATCTCATTCTGTGTAGCTACTCTTTTACCCCACTAGGTTTAGGCCGCTGCCAAGTTCGGAACCATGGCCTCCATTTAGGTCAGATTGTGTAACAAGGTAGGGACAGTGGTGTGAGTGGAGTCCGGCGGTGCACTATTTCCTACCCTGCGTCACACTGGTGTTTGCATTGCAAAATGGAATCAAAAGTTTGCTTTATGGATGGAGAATAAGGTCAAGGGTTTGGAATAAGGATTGAAATTAAGGTCAGGAACTTGATTTATGCATTGAGAATGAGATAAATGGCTTGCTTTATGGATGGACAGTAAGTTCAATGGCTTGCTTTATCAATAGAGAATAAGGTCAAGGGCTTGGTTTATGGTTTGAGAATGAGGTCAAGGATTTGGTTTAAGGATTGAAAATAAGGTCAAGGGCTGGGTTTATGGACTGAAGATGGAATTGAGGATAGTAATTTGATAGATAACAGGAATAAGCAATCCATATCCCATTTAAAGTTATGGCTATGTTTTGGGTCAGTTGCTTCTCAGCTACTTCTACTAGGAACATTACTCATTGAACAACTACTACATAGATTTTTTTTTTGCCTTTACTACCATTCCCCTCCTCCACTTTCTCTGTGTGCTGCTTAACAGCTGCTTCTAATTATTAATCAGATACTGCTATATCACTGTGCTACTGACCTCACTTTCTTGCCAGAGCAATTGGGTTCCCAGCCTACCACATTCCTTGCTTTTGTGTGCTGTTTCCTGTTGTCTGCCCATGTACCAACCTGTGCCTGTTTTACAGTTTTGACTCTCCTATGGCAGCCCTGACCTTGGACCAGCTCCTCAGATTCACACAACTCTGCCTGTGCTGACCTCAACCTGTTTTTGATTGCGTGTTTTGCCTGTTTCTTTGGTACCTTCCATCAGTGTCTCTGACCTTTGTGGGTCAGCTGTCAACCATGCTGGGATTACTCCAGAAGGTAGCAGTCTGATGCTTCCCTTCTATAAAATCCTGATGTCTGTATAGGGGTTAAAGGGTGAATACCAGGAAGTCGCCAGGATAGGTTTAGCCAAAAGTCAAAACAGGCTGGATGACACTGTGGTTTCTCACCCACCACTGTAACAATGGCCACCAATAATGATGAGAATTTAGGGCCACCAACTGGATTATGAAATTAGGACTAACCTAGTTTTACACATTTACAGCCCAAAAATAGGGTATTAAACCAAATATTGTGGTATTCTCCAACTGGACCCCGATGTTGGACATCTAGTGGGATATGCCGCCACAATTACTTTTTACCGAGGTCAGAACCTCGGAGACAGATTGACCCACAGTTTCTTCCAACCACCTCAACCTCACACTTGGTTAAACTCGTTGGCAAGGGGCACTTTTAGGTGTTGGAATTGTATCGCTTGTGAGGTAATCAAAACAGGTAATTCCTTCACAAGCACAGTAAACAACAAATCCTACACCATCAAGACATATATCAACTACAGGACAGGACAATTGGAGTAGTGTACCTGACTACATGTTGGTGCGGCCTACAATATGTAGGCAAAACAAAACGTGAATTTCGTTGCCGAATAGGCGAGCACCTAAATGACATACGCAATAAGACGTACACACCTGTAATGACCCAGAGTGTCATTACCACTCCTTTTGACACATTGCCATTTCCTATGTGCTAATACCTGTCATTCAATGTATTTCATGTCATCTAAGAATAATGTGCACGATTGCTCCAAGTAATTGTTATGTTCATGTAATGTGCCTAGTTTCCACAAGGTGGCAGCAACATTTAGCAGTGCTATTGCAGGGAATGGACTGGATTGTCCATTCTCTCTCTCCCTTTAGAGGGAGAAGGAGAAGGAGGAGTTTAATTAGTAGTAGGAGTCTAGATTAGCCCCTGTAAGGGGAAGCAGCAGGTTCTCGTTCCTCCTGGGCGAGCCTGCAGAGTTCTAGTCTACCCTCCTAAGGGAGAGGTTGTGTACAGGCCAGCAGAGCACTGCCTGCTCTGCTGGGCCTGCAGGTTCTGCCTTCAAAGTACTATTTGGTTGCATGTCCCCTCCTGGGCTTGCATTGCCTTCCCCCAAGCTGAGCTGAAGCTTGAGGTACTAAATACCAGGACAAGAAGTTCCTAGGAATACCTACAGAAAAGAGACTACTACTATTGCTAACATGGCAAGGCTGAGGAAGCTACAGCACAGCAGAGAGGAGTTTGTTGTGCAGAAGTATTTGCCTGCTGAAACCTTCTGGAAACCAAGATAAAGTCTGGAAACTGTATGGATTACTGTTTATGCTAAGTAAAAGCAATTGTTCAGCATTTACCAAGTCTGAACTCAACTTTGTTCTACCCTATCCAAGTTATTAATCGCCTTTTGCACTGCTTCGGTCGACCACCAGTGATGAGCGGCAGGGGCAATATTTTAATTCACGATATTTCACGAATGTTTGGGCAAATATTCGTTATATATTTGCAAATTCGAGAATTTGTGATCTCCAGTCATTATTTTCTTGATTGTGAAAATCAGTAATTGGAAAACTCGCGATACGAAAATTCACAATACACACACACACAGCCTTCTCATTGGCCCACAAGCAAGAAGCAGTGAGGGATGATGGGTACTGATGAAAAAAATATAGAATATTTGCGATTACGAAGATATAGCACTATATTCTAGATATTCTTGAACTCTCGAAGTGCCAATATTCTCTATAAAAATTTGCGATTAGAATATTTGCGCTCAACACTATCGACCATGTCTGGGATCCACCCGTATTCAGGTAGGAGCACCGTGACAAACGTGCTACACAACATCTCCATGGATTTTGTGGCCACTCTCTGGCCTTCCTACACTGGGTACCAACACTACCATCTACAAAGGGGACTCCATGTTCCAATTGCTTAACTGCAACTGACGTCAAGTTTACTTGCTCTATAAGAGGGACAAATTTTGTAGAAACCTCCCAAGGGGCAAGGGATCCCCCAGGCGCTGGACCCGGGTGTGGGTACCACACACCTATAACAGGACATGTGGAGGAAAGTCATCCTGATGAGGGCCATTGGCTTTCAAGGTATTGAATTGATCAAACCGTCTCTACGTGGAGGTGACATTGATACCAAATTTTTGCAGAAGGAGGCGCAGTGGACATTCAAACTGCAAACACTTCGTCCAAAGGGGTTGAATGAATACATTTCATACACCTCCTTTTTGAGATGTCCTTGTATCCTCTATGAACGCCACTCCAGCCACAGTTCCATATGATCTCAACCATCGGCTTCAATAAGTCAGCTGTGCCGACTTATGTTGAGATTGTCAACCGAAAGCGCTTTTGGTATAAATAAGTTTAAAATGAGATACATCTATGAATTATATATGTATATTAAATCTATATTGTTGAATAAAAACGTAAGTAAATAGTTGAGAGCCAGTCATATTTTCTTTAAGATGATTTAATAAGGTTTAGGGATTATCCCACTGGAGGTAATAGCGTCCATATCAGCGCCTATGTCGTTAGGGTACTTTTACACTTGCGTTAAACGTTATTGCGTTTTCCAGTATTGAGTTCCGGTATTGAGTGCCCTGCGGCTGATAGCTGTAGACTGTCCAGGCATGATGGGAGTTGTAGTTTTGCAACAGCTAGAGAGCCTCAGGTTGGCCATCCCTGTCTTACACATTGGGATGACATTTTTCTTTGAGTTAGAAAAGTTATTTGATTTTAGAAGCACTCCGTCTCCGCTGGTGCCCGACTCCTGACAGTCAACCACCATTTTGATTTATTCTCATTAGTACATAGAAGCCTTCTGGAAAATTATACTGGATAAGAAGATAATTGATTTTTATTATGTATTATCATGATTTATGGTTATAATTATCTTAATGCCCAAAAGATCCAATTCACAGAAGGATTTACAACGTTCCATCCTTCCTTTGTTCTGTAGCACATGACGTGTGACAGATACAAGGGTCCGACTGGAAACTTCAAGTGGCCCTGGAAAAAAAAAAATTAAAAGTGGCTCCATTGTTGTAGGCAGGTGGACAGAAGGTGGGGCCACGGAAGTAGAAGGTGCCATCAATACCATAGTGCAGAACCAGATACCACAGTGCAGCACAATATACTGCCCCAGCAGAACCAGATACCACAGTGCAGCACAATATACTGCCCCAGCAGAACCATATACCACAGTGCAGCACAAAATACTGCTCCAGCAGAACCAACTACCACAGTGCAGCACAATATACTGCCCCAGCAGAACCAGATACCTCAGTGCAGAACAATATACTGCCCCAGCAGAACCAGATACCTCAGTGCAGAACAATATACTGCCCCAGCAGAACCAAATACTACAGTGCAGCACAATATACTGCCCCAGCAGAACCAGATACCACAGTGCAGCACAATATACTACCCCAGCAGAACCAGATACCTCAGTGCAGAACAATATACTGCCCCAGCAGAACCAGATACCACAGTGCAGCACAATATACTGCCCCAGCAGAACCAACTACCACAGTGCAGCACAATATACTGCCCCAGCAGAACCAGATACCTCAGTGCAGAACAATATACTGCCCCAGCAGAACCAAATACCACAGTGCAGCACAATATACTGCCCCAGCAGAACCAAATACCACAGTGCAGCACAATATACTGCCCCAGCAGAACCAGATACCACAGTGCAGCACAATATACTACCCCAGCAGAACCAGATACCACAGTGCAGCACAATACACTGGCCCAGCAGAACCAGATACCACAGTGCAGCACAATATACTGCCCCAGCAGAACCAGATACCACAGTGCAGCGCAATATACTGCCCCAGCAGAACCATATACCACAGTGCACCACAATATACCGCCCCAGCAGAACCAGATACCACAGTGCAGCACAATATACTGCCCCAGCAGAACCAGATACCACAGTGCAGCACAATATACCGCCCCAGCAGAACCAAATACCACAGTGCAGCACAATATTCTGCCCCAGCAGAACCAGATACCACAGTGCAGCACAATATACTGCCCCAGCAGAACCAAATACCACAGTGCAGCACAATATTCTGCCCCAGCAGAACCAGATACCACAGTGCAGCACAATATACTGCCCCAGCAGAACCAGATACCACAGTGCAGCACAATATACCGCCCCAGCAGAACCAGATACCACAGTGCAGCGCAATATACTGCCCCAGCAGAACCAGATACCACAGTGCAGCGCAATATACTGCCCCAGCAGAACCAAATACCTCAGTGCAGCACAATATACTGCCCCAGCAGAACCAGATACCTCAGTGCAGCACAATATACTGCCCCAGCAGAACCAGATACCACAGTGTAGCACAATATACTGCACCAGCAGAACCAAATACCACAGTGCAGCACAATACACTGCCCCCAGCAGAACCATATACCACAGTGCAGCACAATATACTGCCCCAGCAGAACCAACTACCACAGTGCAGCACAATACACTGCCCCAGCAGAACCAGATACCACAGTGCAGCACAATATACTGGCCCAGCAGAACCAAATACCTCAGTGCAGCACAATACACTGCCCCAGCAGAACCAGATACCACAGTGCAGCACAATACACTGCCCCAGCAGAACCATATACCACAGTGCAGCACAATACACTGCCCCAGCAGAACCAAATACCACAGTGCAGCACAATATACTGCCCCAGCAGAACCATATACCACAGTGCAGCACAATATACTGCCCCAGCAGAGCCAAATACCACAGTGTAGCACAATATACTGTCCTAGCAGAGCCAAATACCACAGTGCAGCACAATATACTGCCCCAGCAGAGCCAAATACCACAGTGCAGAACAATATAATGCCCCAGCAGAACCAAATACCAGAGTGCAGCACAATATACTGCCCCATCAGAACCAGATACCACAGTGCAGCACAATATACTGCCCCAGCAGAACCAGATACTACAGTGCAGAACAATATACTGCCCCAGCAGAACCAAATACCACAGTGCAGCACAATATACTGCCCCAGCAGAACCAAATACCACAGTGCAGAACAAAATACTGCCCCCGCAGAGCCAAATACCACAGTGCAGAACAATATACTGCCCCAGCAGAACCAGATACCACAGTGCAGAACAATATACTGCCCCAGCAGAAACAGATACCACAGTGCAGAACTATATACTGCCCCTGCAGAACCATATACCACAGTGCAGAACAAAATATGCCCCAGCAGAAACAAATCCCACAGTGCAGCACCAATATACGCCCAAGCAGAACCAAATACCACAGTGCAGCACAATATACACTGCCCCAGCAGAACCAAATACCACATGCAGAACAAAACTACTGCCCCAGCAGAACCAAATACCACAGTGCAGCAACATATACTGCCCCAGCGAACCAAATACCACAGTGCCAGAACAATATACTGCCCCAGCAGAGAACCTACTACCACAGTGCAGCCACAATCTACTGCCCCCAGCAGAACCTAAATACCACGAGTGCAGCACAATCTACTGCCTCAGCAGAACCTAATCCAGCAGTAGCACCACAATATACTTCCCCCGCAGCACCAAATACCTACAGTGCAGCACAATCTACTGCCCCCAGCCGAACCTAATACCACAGTGCCAGCCCACAATTATACTGCCCCAGCAGCCACCAATACCACAGTGCAGCCCATAATCCGCCCCCAGCAGCACCAAATACCACAGTGCGAAATACCACGTGGTTAGCACCATCTATACTGCCTCAGCAGAACCAAATACCACAGTGCAGCACATAGGTATACTGCCCCAGCAGAACCTAGATACCACACGTGGTAGCACAAGATACTGCCCCAGTAGAACCTAATACCACATGTACGCACAATGCAGCACTTCCTAGCAGAACCTAATACCACAGTGCAGAACATATACTGCCCCAGCAGAACCAAATACCACAGTGCAGAACAAAATACTGCCCCAGCAGACCATAATACCCACATGTGCAGGCACAATATACTGCCCCAGCAGAACCTACTACCACAGTGCAGCACAATATACCTGCCCCAGCAGAACCAATACCACATGTGCAGCACAATATACTGCCCCCGCAGAACCAAATACCACAGTGCAGCACAATATACTGCCCAGCAGAACCAATACCACAGTGCAGCACAATATACTGCCCCAGCAGAACCAAATACCACAGTGCAGCAACAAAATACTGCCCCAGCAGAACCAAATACCACAGTGCAGCACAATATACTACCCCAGCAGAACCAGATACCACAGTGCAGCACAATATACTGCCCCAGCAGAACCAAATACCACAGTGCAGCACAATATACTGCCCCAGCAGAACCAAATACCACAGTGCAGCACAATATACTGCCCAGCAGAACCAAATACCACAGTGCAGCACAATATACTACCCCAGCAGAACCAGATACCACAGTGCAGCACAATATACTGCCTAGCAGAAACAAATACCACAGTGCAGCACAATATACTGCCCCAGCAGAATGAGATACCACAGTGTAGCACAATATACTGCCTCAGCAGAACCAGATACCACAGTGCAACACAATATACTGCCCCAGCAGAACCAGATACCACAGTGTAGCACAATATACTGCCCCAGTAGAGCCAAATACCACAGTGTAGCACAATATACTGTCCTAGCAGAACCAAATACCACAGTGCAGAACAAAATACTGCCCCAGCAGAGCCAAATACCACAGTGCAGAACAAAATACTGCCCCAGCAGAACCAAATACCACTGTGCAGCACAATATACTGCCCCAGCAGAACCAACTACCACTGTGCAGCACAATATACTGCCCCAGCAGAACCAACTACCACTGTGCAGCACAATATACTGCCCCAGCAGAGCCAAATACCACAGTGCAGAACAATATACTGCCCCAACAGAACCAGATACCACAGTGCAGCACAATATACTGCCCCGGCAGAACCAGATACCACAGTGCAGAACAAAATACTGCCCCATCAGAACCAGATACCACAGTGCAGAACAATATACCACCCCAGCAGAACCAGATACCACAGTGCAGAACAATATACTGCCCCAGCAGAACCAGATACCACAGTGCAGCTCAATATACTGCCCCAGCAGAACCAAATACCACAGTGCAGCACAATATACTGCCCCAGCAGAACCAGATACCACAGTGTAGCACAATATGCTGCCCCAGCAGAACCAGATACCACAGTGCAGCACAATATACTGCCCCAGCAGAACCAAATACCACAGTGCAGAACAATATACTGCCCCAGCAGAACCATATACCACAGTGCAGCACAATATACTGCCCCAGCAGAGCCAACTACCACAGTGCAGCACAATATACCGCCCCAGCAGAACCATGCACCACCCCGCTAACCCCAGCCCCCACTAAATCCCCACTGTCCCCTCCTATATTCTACTCTCTTTCTACTCTATCTACCCCCTTATTAGTATGATCCCCCACCCTTCCCCTAGATCCTAGTTTAAAAGCTCCTCCAGCCATTTTACAATTTTTTTCCCTAGGGCAGTTGCACCTTCCCCATTGTCACGAAACGGCCCTGAGCGCGCCGTCCAGCGGGCCACGTGACTAATAACTCAGACAATTTGAAAGACCATTTTCCTTCTTTTTATATTTCGGTTGTGCGTTTAAGTGTATGGACATCTTATTTCGTGCTAGATTTGGTTACTGGTGTTGTGCTTTTAAATGTATTCTCTTTTCCCTTTGTTGTAAGGATTGGAATGGCCTGGTTGAAATGCAATTGTATGCTAATTACTGTGTACCTTACCTCTCCAGGGGTGTGTAATCTGAGGTTGTAAGAAGGCCATCTGTATGCAAATCCGATGGTCTGATTCAAGCCTGGACATGTCTAGGGTTACATAAGACTTGCAGTGTGTGTATAAATGTTTGTTTCCAAGACCCTAAATAAATCAGTCAGTCCCTGTTTCAAGTCATACAGCAACGTCTGGTGAGTGATTCCAGGGCGCCACACATTGTACCAAGAAGGCTGGGCCACTCGGCAGTCGGGCTGATCTCCACCGTGGGTGCCCCATCCCCTCCGCAGACGTCCGAGACATCACCAACCAGGGGATCAGATAGGAGCAGGACCGCAGGCGGACATCCCATTCCGTCACACCCATTAAGGTGCAGCCCATCCCTACTGTAGAGCCTGTTACCGACAAAGAAGTCGGTCTAGTTCTCCATGAACCCAAACCCTTCCTTTCTGCTCCCGTTGTCTCTCTGGTGACGCTCATAGCACTGGTAGTATTTTTGATAACACTACCTTGGAGGTCCTGGACTTGAGCTTCTTTCCTTTTTTCCCTAAAATCATTTTTAAGGACCTTCCATCTCCCCTTGACTTTGTCATTGGGGCCAATGTGTACCATAACCGCCGGGTCTTCCCCAGCCCCAACCAGCAATCTGTCAATCTGATCTGCAATATGCCGAACCCGAGCACCCGACAGACAACACACTGTTCGGCATTCACGGTCTCAGCGACAGGTGACCCTGTCTGTCCTCCTAATAATAGAGTCCCCTACCACCAGCATCTGTCTGACCTTTGCTGCACTCCTTTTCCCATCCTTCCTGCAGCGGTCATCCTCCTGGTTGTTAGGAGAAACGCCCGGCTGCAGTGTTGCTGGCCCTGAGCGTTCATCCCTAATATCAGCCAAACAGACATATTTACTAGGGCGTTCCATGTCAGGACTAGCCTCCCTGGCACCTTTCAGCTACACCTTCTTCCTACATTAACCCAACTGTTTACTAGTGTTGAATCGCAAATTTTAATCGCGAATATAGCCACATCGAGAATTCACGAAGATGTAAAATATAGTGCTATATATTCGTATTTGTGAATATTCTAGATTTTTTTCATCTGAACCTATGATCCCTCCCTGCTTCTTGCTTGTGGGCCAATGAGAAGGCTGCAATGTCTTTGTCAGAGCTTAGCAACATCCCTAGCAACCAATAGGAAAGTTGCCTACCCCTTACTATATAAGAACCTCCCCAGCAGCCATTTTCTGCAGTTCTGAGAGAGAAAGTGTAATGACCGGCGTCACACACAGGGAGGAAAACAGGGAAAGCCCTGCCCAAGGGAGAGGGAAAGGTGGTGACCCCTAACTCACCTTGCGGCTGGCACCTGACTGCCCTGACGTCCCTAGACGGGTTCCTCACCCGTGCGGCGATCACGTGCCTAAACCCTGGCTTTCCCTGAAATGAGCCCTAGATAGTGAACGGGCCGGTGGGATCGCTAGTCCGCACCACTGCACTAAGAGGGAAACACCAGGGAGAGGACAGACAAATACAAACAAACACAAACACCCAGGTGGGCGACCACAGCAGTCCACAAAGGTCCAACAGGGATCCGGAGGGTAGCGTTCTGAAACAACCATCCGAGAACGCAGCAACACAGCTCCAGTGGGTCAGAATAGATGTCCAGGCAGGAAGCTATATCTCTGGCAACCAGAGAAGTGTGAGAGAGGAATATAAGGAGGTTTGGGAGTGCTGGACAAGGAACAGCTGAGGAGAAGGAGCTACGGATCCCTGAGTGAGCCAAAAGGGTTTGCAAAGCAAACCCAGAAAGCTACCATAAGGAAAACAGCCCTATCTTAAATAGAGCGTGCAGCCAACCGCTGCGACTTCCTGACCCCGGGTATAACGGAGTCAGGCGTGGTTCTCGATACCCTCGTGACAGAAAGCAGTGTAATTGCTGTGCTCTGTGTAACATCCCGAAGTATGTTACTAAACTCTCTTTCCCCCGCTACGACATGTTAAGTGTAATTTTATTGTCCGTCTATATAATTATATTGTCCTTAATGTCATGTTAATGTGTATTTCTAGGCCTGTTTTATATTATGCTGTAATTTCCCTGTGCACCAGCAGGTGGCAGCAATGTGTGATCAGGTCCATAGCCAGTTTAGTATTGCTAGACTGGAATAGTTCATTCCAGTTTTAGCTCCCCCTCCTCTGTGAGCAGAAGTGGGCTGGTCCCATGTCCTGTCTCATGGGGAGGAGAAGGAAGTTTAGTTAGTGTACCAGCTACCCCCACCTGGGGTAGGCTGTGTTAGTAGAAGCTCCCAGAAACAGAGATCCCAAGACAGGATCTTGCCTTGGCTGAGGCCAAAGATCACTCTTCCCAGCCTGAGCCAAGAGCCTCAGCTGGTTGACAAGAGAAGCAGCCACCTCCAGTCTCCGGGAAGAAGCATTCCCTTGTGAGCCAAGCTGTGAGTACATATCCAGAGTCCAGGAGAAGCCAAATTCCTCCTCAGCCAGTCAGGTCCATCACAAGCAGAAGACAGACAGAGCAGAAGATAAATACCTGCCAGATTCTCCAGGCACATAGTATAGCTGCAGAAGAGATATTGAACCCTGCCATACATTGCCTATACCTGCTGGGACCCAAGACTATTGCTGTAACTTGTATGGACTACTGCTGCTATTCAGTAAAGACAAGTTGGATTATATTTCCTGTTTGGATCTCATTTACCATTACCAAAGTTCCTCAGTTACTCCTATTAACAACACTCAATTTATTGCAAGTGAGCCAGGATCCAGGAGTCCAGCCGTGCCAGGGTAGGGGACAACGTTGACACTACACAGAGACATTATCCCCCTCTGGCATTCCTCACCTGGTACGTGAGCTATAACACCTTAAAGGGCCCTGCACCAGTACCTGCACAAGCTGCAATTGGCGTCGCAAACGAACCATAAACTCATATACACATATCCTGACCCTCTGCATCATTGGCCATCACACCAGTGTCCTGCTCGTTGCACTCTGTGCTTTGCTGTGTAATTACATTAGATAGTTAGTTAGCTTATATTGGCGCACTCTATCTGCATATAAAGCTATTGTAATGTTCTGCCGTGCCAACCATTTTCTCCAGTCTCAAGAAACTTCTAGCAGCTTGAAAAATGTAGCAAAAGTGACCCACACCCATGTCTGTATAAAGCGCGCATTACGCAAATATTACATTGCCGATTTTTGCAATCAAGAAAATAATTGTGAATTCTTAAATTCGCGAATATATGATGAATATTTGCCCAAATATTTGCAAAATATTGTGAATTCGATGTTCGTGAATTCGAATGTATACATTGCACAGACACACACTTGGTAGCATTGTCTATGGAGCACATGTTTAACCCCTTAAGGACCTCCGCCATATATGTACGGCAGAGGTCCGGTCCCCAAACATGGCACCTGCTCACACGTGCAGTGGGCACCATTGCCACCGGGTTTCTGCTATTTTAAATAGCAGAGACCAGTGGCACATGTATGTGATTAGCCATAAGACTGATTGCATACATTTTACCCTTCAGATGCCATGGTCAAATGTGACCATGGCATCTGATCAGACCGGAAGAGGAAGTCGCGTGCTTCCGGTCCGGTAACATTGTTTCCCGGCTGAGATCGGGGAGCCTGTTACTTCTCTGAAATACTGCAGGAATGCTTATTTCAGGAATATACCAATACAGGCCAAGTTCAAATCACCCCCCTTTCCTTAAAAAAATAAAATACTTAACCAATAAAAAAAATAAACATCATGCGCATCGCCGCATGTGAACCTGCCATTACAATTAAAATATAACAATATTAATGGCATACGGCAAATGGCGTAATGGGAAAAAAAATTCAATTTCTGTCACCTCAACTGCTCAATAATTTTTTTATAAAAAGTCACACACACTTAAAATTGGTATCACTGAAAAGAACAGATCACCCTGCAAAAAATGAGCCCTCACACAGCCCCGTACACATAGCTACAAAAAAGTTGTAGGGGTCAGAATATGGTTCTAATTTTTCTTTTTAGTATTAAAACGCAAGAAAAATTATAGAAGTGTGGTATCGTAACCGTACTGACCTGGAGAATGAGGATAACAGGTCAATTTTACCGCATAGTGTACGGTGTAAAAAAAATTAAAATTAAAACCTTTTTCCAAATTTTTCCCAATTCTACCCCATTTGGAATTTTTTTCCCACTTCCTACTACATGGTATGCAAATTGTGGCATTAGAAAGTAAAACTCGTCCCACAAAAAATAAGCCCTCATGAGGCTATGTGAATGGAAAAATAAAAAAGTTAGGATTATGGGAAGGCGAGGAGTGAAAAACTAAAAACGCAAAAAAAGGAAAATTCCAGGGTCCTCAAGGGGTTAAATGCGGATAAACAGTAAAGAAAGAAAACAACGAGTTTAGATTTAGACCCCTGTGTGCTGTAATTGGCAAACGTGCTAGAATCAAGCAAACACACAAGGAAAATCTATCAAACCTTTGTTTCTTGCTCCTTGTCTTAAATACTGGTTCTTTAAAGGGGCTATCCAAGACTATAAAATGTTCCCCCATACGGCCAGGACCCTCACAATGAATATACTTACCTGGCTCCCCGCGCCATTCCTGGTCCCCGCACCTCCGCTGCTGCTTCTCCCCGTGCGCGGATAAAAACATCCGCTGTCGGGTGGAGCAGCCAATGGCAGGTGGGGACGGGGACGAGCCTCCCTAGCGTCACTTGTGATTACCTGATCACCTGCCCATCAGCTATTCCCAATGGAACTACAATGCTCCCCATTGCCACTGCAATAACCAACTCTGTCCCTCCACAATGGATGGAGCTGTGTCGTTCTGACGCCGACTTCCAGTGCCAGAGTTACAAGGTAGCAGATGATTGACACGGGTGCGCGGTGTTGGATCCCCGCTCATTGAATATTAAATGACTTAGGCCTCATGCACACGACAGTGCTTTTTCACTGTCAGTGATTTGGCTTCAGTGGTCCGTGTCCGATTTTGCTTCAGTTGTGTTTCCTTGTGTCTTCCTTTTTTTTTGTCTGACGGGGAAAAAAAAGGAAGGTTAATGAAAAGTGTAATTTTATTGCACCAAGGTCTTATAGAAAAAAAAAACGGACGCGGACACGGATGACATACCAGTTGTGCATCCATTTTTTTTGTCGGACCCATTGACTTGAATGGGTCCGTCCTCCGTTTTCCACTGACAAGAATAGGACAGGTCATATTTTTTTGACGACTGGAATCACAGATCACGGACGCGGAGGAAAAATGGAGGACTATCAGTTTTTTTTCACAGCTCCATAGAAATGAATGGGACCTCCGCTAAACTGTGAAAAATGACGTAACGGACGTGGATGCACACAGCCTTAGGCCTCATGCATAGGACCGTTGTTTTATTCCGTGTCCGTTGTGCCGTTTTTCGTGATTTTCTGTGGACCCGTTGACTTTCAATGAGTCCGTTGAAAATTCGGCTAATGCACCGTTTGTCATCCGCGTCCGTGATCCATGGTTCCAGTCCGTCAAAAAAATATAACCTGTCCTATTATTTTTGCGGAAAACAGTTTGCGGACTCATTCAAGTCAATGGGACTGCTAAAAAACACGGAGGCACACAAGATTGTCATCTGCGTCCGCGTCTGTTTTTTTCCTATCATTTGCATGGCAAACCTGTCTTAGATTTTTTTTTACTTTCCTTTATGTCTGGTGATCCTCCAAAAATAAAGGAAGACACACGGAAACAAAAACTGAAACGGATCACGGAACAACGGAACCCCATTTTGCGGAACGGAACACAACAACGGTCGTGTGCATGAGGCCTTATCCTCAGGATAGATCATCAATATTAAAATCCTGGAATACCCCTTTATACCAGAAATGTCCTGGTCTTCAAGGGGTTAACCACAACCAAAAACTCGTATACTAGAAAAAAAAAAATATCGAGCCAAATATTCTGTTTGCACCGATTGTTTTGATTTGACTGGATTGACCACTTTGATAAATTTCCTTCTAGACGTTGCATAAAGGCGCCATTGTCCACAGCAGCAAACGTGTTATTTCATTTGAAAGGTGCCCATTTTCCTTGGTGCGGTCAATCTTCACCTTTGTGATGCGTTTCTTACTGATGATTATGTGCTTGAAAGAAATCCCGAGCCGTTGACGAGTCAAAATAACAGTCTAGAAAGGAACAATTTACTGAAACTTTAAGCAATTGTGTGACAGTCTGGGCTGGGGGCAGGCATGATACCGGGCTGGACTGTCTCTCGGGTCAGGGTGACCAGAAAAGCATTCAATGCTAAAATTAATTATTACTGTGCTTAAAGAAAGGGGTCGTCCAGCAAGTTTTCTTCTTAATAAAAAAAAAGATTCCTCACCGATCCCCGGCTGCTCCGGTTCTGATGTGTCCCAGATCCCTGCTAGTCTCCACTTCCTGGAACCTCTGGACACACAGGAAATCACACACCATTTTGACCTGTTATTGGCTGGGGTGATCATTTCCTTTGTGTCAAGAGGGACCAGGAAGTAAAGACCAACAGGAACTTGAGAAGCATCAGAATGAGATCGGCAAAGAATAAAACGACCCCTTCTGTTGCTGGTTAACATCACCAAACCCCCTAATTATCCGAGGCAGGAGGACTTGGTGCTCACTGTATTAGCGCAGTGAGGAAGGGGCCACATCCCCAAAACGCGTATGGGCTACACCTTGCACCGGCATGCTGGCAAAGAGTCTCCCCTGGATTTGAGCTAAGTTTCTGCAACGAAAGCTCTGGCGATACTTGGCTTCACTAAACGCACAATCCACTGACGATACTGGACACCGAGTCAGCTGACATCCGCTCTACTACAAATCACTGAGTCCGCATTCAGAAAGGTGAAGCGACCAGAGTAAGGTAACATTGTATTAGCAATTACAAGTAGGTGGGACGCCACCGCGAGTGCTTACCGCATTGTGCCTTCTGGTCTCTCCTGTTATATTGCAAAGACTGGTGACCTGTATGTATGCGCTAATACAGTGAGCCAGGAGTGGAACTGTGAACACTGAAAGACACTTGGATCCGGAACACAGGAAGTTCATTACATGTAAAGACTTTTTCTCCATGGTTGGACTTTAATTAGTATTGCTATCAATCACACTCCCAGTGTCACAACCAGACAGCTGAGAAGCTCTGACAGAAGCCTTTCAGAACCTCCTCCTTGAGTTCTCTTTGTTGTGCTGTTCAGTTCCTCATCTCGTTAGCCTCTCTCAGCTGTCATGTAGTTGGACTAATTGCATCCCTTTAAATTCCGCCCCATAATGCATTACTGGGCGGCTTATACTTCTTCCTGGAGTGTGTGTAAATGCTGATCCTGTTTTCCTGTCTGCTACAAAGTTAAGTGCTGTACATTTATCTGTTATTTTCTGTTTGCTGGATCCCAGGTGACCCTGACTTCCTCCGTGTCTGGTGTAGGGAGCCGGTGGTCGTGTCCCCTCACTATTGTAGGGTGTTCAGGGGTATTATAGTTGAGGTACGTGGCTATGCAACCATCCCCCTCTGGAATCTTTGCATAGGCTGAGCAGCCAGGGAAAGTGCTAGGTCTTGTGCAGGGGTCTCCCCTTGGTTCCTTAGCTTTGGATCCAGTGAGTCATATATGCATGTTGCTTTGTCTTGTTTCCTGTACACCGTCCGTGACACCCAGATTTCCTGCCGTATTTTAAGAGGAACATTGGATATAAAAACGCACAATCAGATTGCGGTTCTTACGGTTGGACTTTGATTATTGCTGCTATTTGATATATTGTCGCATTATTTACCCATTGCTGCTACATTTTATGCCACATTGGATATTATTTTTTATGCTGCTATGTCACAATAGATATTTTTAGATAATTGATTTGATATGTTTATTCAATAAATATCTAGTTTTTTTCTTGGCTACATATATAGAGTGCCTGGTCTATCTTTCCATTTTCCTATTTGCTCGTGGCTGGGTGGGCCACTAAGACCAAGAGCACCTATTCCATATTGTCCAGCTGGAGTGATCCACAGATATTCTATCCATTTACGGCTTTCTATGTAATGTTATATAATGCGTTTCTTAGAGAAGAATATTCTCAACTTGTGCTGGGAAATCACATAAAAGTCAATGACATTTACTATAGGAAATAAAACAGTGCGTGGGGATGAGACTATAGAGGCACGTTATCCGCTCTATTCGCACTAAAGACAGTAAAATGTTCTGCCAAGAAGTTCAAGAGCAAAGAGGACAAGACTGCAGATAAAACCTGATATAGGACAAGAACCAAATAAACTTCCGTTGACAATTTGCTGGTGTATTCAGAGCGCGTCTCTGCACACAGATAAATCCCCATATTACGTTGTCTGAATTCTCTTTTACTTATGTTATGATATGGACTGGTTACATCCAGAGCTGCATTTACAATTCTGCTTTCTGCTATTCTGATATCTGCCACATGGAGTCCAAGAGAATGCAGCTGCTGGGGTGATCAGCCGATCGGTACCAGACCCCCTCAGACAGGCATTTCTCCGGCAGTGACCACTACAGGGGAAGCGTGGTATTACATTTCATACAAGTGTTGTGTCCCACTACGTAAATGTGGGCTCTACTCAAGGGTCAATTGGGTCACGTTGTTCTCCACCTCTTGTGGAACATGGTCATGGTATTTTGTATTGCATTTTACTGTATGTAGTCATGTTGTCTCCTGTGTACCAGGCCGGTTAGGGGTGAAGTTCCTCCTCCTAGGCAGTAGAGGGAGCTAGGGAACCCCCTAGTATATATAGTTAGGCCCAGACAGAAAAGAGGGAGTCCAGTCTAGTCCAGGAGGCTGAGTAGTGCAGTCTAGCCTGCCTGAGTACCTGAGCAAAGGAAGCTCAGAAGTTAGTCCAGGAGAAGAAGTTGCCTCCTGAATATATCTAGCATTTTGAAAAGTACAGAGCAGAGCCACTTTTATCCAGCCAAGTAGAAAGCTGAAGGGCAGAAGGATATTTATTTCAAGAGGATTTATACCAGAGGAAGGTTTCCCTACCCAAGGATAAAGCCAGCTATAGGGCATACGGGCCTTGGAGAAAGCCAGACAGGATCTGAAGAAAGTACAGCCTGATCTATGAGTGTTATTCCCTCTGAGTTTCTTGCAAGAACTTTGCCTGCCCTTTATGTGAAGCCTGCCTGTTACCAAGTCCCTGCATATGGAACTAACTGAAGCCTGTATATAGTTGAACTGTTCAGTAAAAAGGAGTTCTGGTTCACTACAACTGTGTGTACCTCAATTATTCCTACAATAAATCGGTGTGCCACCGTTACCGGCACTGGCGTCACAAACTATAAGGGATCTTGCCACCGGCAAACTAAACCTACAACACCCAGGGCACCTCACCTACCACCAGGCCTGGTCCCTATACCCAGAGAGTGCCCCAGAGGATCCATGTGCCAGCCTCTCCATCACTGCTGTGCGCCTGCCTAGGGTACCAATAGCAACCCTCGGTCTGTTAACTGCCCCAGTGACCTCATAATCGCTCACCCTGCAGGACTGGCGTATTGCACAAGGTCAGCTCAAGTCCACCAGAATGGGGGTCGCTCGTGTAGAGCAAGTCTGTATTTTGGCTCAGAGAGGAGGTCTTGAGTGGGAGACCCCTTCTATGATGTCTATATGGACAAGGGTTGCATTCATGATGGAAAACCCCTTTAAGGCCTTATTCACACAGTTATTTGATCAGTTATTTCTATCAGTCTTAGGCCTCATGCACACGACCGTTGTTGTGTCCCGTGTCCATTGTTCCATTTTCTGTAATTTTCTGCGGACCCATTGACTTTCAATGGGTCCGTGGAAAACTCGGCTAATGCACCGTTTGTCATCCGCGTCCGTGATCCGTGTTTCCAGTCCGTGAAAAAAATATGACCTGTTATTTTCACGGACAACGGTTCGCGGACCCATTCAAGTCAATGGGTCTGTGAAAAAACACGGATGCACACAAGATTGTCATCCGCATCCGCGCGTCCGTTTTTTTCCCATCATTTGCATGGCAAACTAAACTTAGATTTTTTTTACTTTCCTTCATGTTTGGAGATCCTCCAAAAATAAAGGAAGACACACGGAAACAAAAACGGACACGGATCACGGAACAACGGAACCCCTTTTTGCGGACCGCAAAAAAATACTGTCGTGTGCATGAGGCACACGACCGTGCCGTTTTTTGCGGTCCACAAACCGCAGATCCGCAAAAAAACGAATGCCGCCCGTGTGTCTTCCGCAATTTGTGGAACGGAACAGGTGGCCCATTGTAGAAATGCCTATTCTTGTCCGCAAAACGGACAAGAATAGGACATGTTCTATTTTTTTTGCGGGGCCATGGAACGGAGCAACGGATGCAAACAGCACACGGAATGCTGTCCGCATCTTTTGCGGCCCCATTGAAGTAAATGGGTCCGCATCCGAGCCGCAAAAACGGATGCGGACCCAAACAACGGCCGTGTGCATGAGCCCTAAGACCGTTGTTGTTTTGCGTCTGTTTTTCACAGATCTGTTGTTCCGTATCTGAGCATTTTTTTTCTGATTTAAGTCCTCTTCCGTTCCGTTATTGCACAAAACATATCCATATTTGATCCGTATTTTGCGGATTGGAAATGGAAACAGTAACTTATTAATCACCAAACACATGAGCAGTATGGGCTGGGCATAGCATTTCTACAGTATTGATTGGCAAAATACAGATGACATATGGATGTGTTCCGTGTGCGTCCCGTATTTTTTCAGGACCCATTGACTTGAATGGGGCCTCGGACCGTGATTTGCGGACAATAATAGGACATGCACTACTTTTTTTGCGGAGCGGCCATGCGGACAAACTGAAACGGAATGCACACGGAGTAACTTCTGTATTTTCTACAGCCCCATTGAAGTGAATGGTTCCGCATATGGTCCGCAAAAAAATGGAACGGAATGAAATGAGCCCTTATTGTGAGCCAAAACCAGTAGTGGAGGCTACTCAAAGATAAGGTATAATGGGAATATCGATGAGATCATGCTGAAGCCAGTGCTTAGCTGACCTGTGAATGATGTGTGTGATGTCATCAACCAGCAGGGACTACCGATTGGTGCAGGGGGATTGAACAGGTAAGTTATGTTTTTTTTTTTAGTCTGTTTTCTCGACGGGTGGCGGTTATATGATTTCCTTTTCTTTTAAACCAGTTTAGTAACTCTTTTGACCTTGAGGCTGGGTTCACACCTGAGCGTTCCTACGCGCTTTAAAACGCTCAACAAGGAGAAACCAATGATTCCCTATGGGAATGGTTCTCACCTGGGCGTTTTACAGCGCGTACGATCGCGCTGTAAAACGCCAGACGCCCCAAGAAGTACATGAGCTTCTTTGGGGCGTCTTGTCGCGCGTTCCCGTACATAGACTTTCGGGAACGTGCGACAATGGGCGTTCGCTTGTCTCTGTATGCGCGATTGTAAACGCCGGTACAATCGCGCATACAGAGCGCTCCATTGCGAACGCTCAGGTGTGCACCCAGCGTAAACATAAAAACTTACAAACTTTTTATTTACTACATGAAAAGCTGAATAATTATTAAAAAATAAATACATAAAAATAAAATGAGTAAAATGGGAAGAAAATTATTAGACTGACCCGCGTCATGAAAAAGATAGCAAAAAATTTAAAAAATAAAAACACTTTAAAGTGTTTTATACTGATGACCTGTATTCACCAGTATCTGATCAGTGGGGGTCCGGCACCCTGCACTCCTGCCAATCAGCTGTTTGAGGAAGCCGCGGGCCTTCAGTGAGTGGCGAGGCTTCCTTGCAGCTTAGCAAGCACAGCGCCACGCGTTGGATAGTGGCCGTGCTTGGTATTGCCATACGACTGATGAACGTGACATTACTGGCCTAGGGAAAGCTACAAAGAGGTCGTGGAGTGTTGCAACCTCTTCAAAAAGCTGATTGGCGGGGGTGCCAGGTGTTGGACACTCACCGATCAGATTCTGATGACCTATCATCAGTATAAAAAGCTTGAAAAACCACTTAACTAGTCTAATACATATAAAATAAGGTAAGCAAAAAAGAAAAAAGTTTGGATCTGCCCACCTAGTCCTCCTTAGGGGTCATAAACACGACCTTATGCATTTTGCGGTCCCCAAAAAACGGATCCGCAAGAAAATTAGGATGACGTCCGTGTGCATTCCGTATTTTGCGAAACGGAACAGCTGGCCCCTAATAGAACAGTCCTATCCTTGCCCGTAATGTGGACAATAATAGGACACGTTCTATTTTTTTGCGGAACGGAAATATGGACATACGGCAATGGAATGCACACGGAGTAACTTCAGTTTTTTTTTGGCGGATCCATTGACATGAATGGTTTTGCATACAGTCCGTAAAAAAATAAACAACAACGAACGGACGCGGAAAGAAAATACGTTCGTGTGCATGAGCCTTTAGAGTGAGAAAAAAAATCTCTTGCTGCACAACATTACACCTACAAACAATAGAGCTGAGAAATGGGGATCATTCTAAATTAAAGTGTTATTATACCTACTATAAAAGGAAAAACTGAAGCTCTTAGCGCACATTTTTGATCAAACGTGTGTCGGGCCCATCTACCAGGCGTCAAGGTGGCTTCCGCAGACGGGTACCTAACACTAATTTACCGCCTCTCTTGGACTTATCTAAGCCTACATTTAGGGCAGTGTAGGAACCAGCTACATTTATACTCTGCTCAGAAGCCCCAGGCAGATGGGCGTTGCTCAGTCTAAAAGAGGCGCTACCCTCAACAGTGATGGTCTGTAGTATTATTATTTTTCTTCTGTGATGACGCCCCCCACCTCCATAGTGCCCCCAGTATGGCCGGCCTTAGGGTACTTACATAAAAATAAATAAACACTCACCTGTCTTCCTCACTCCATCACCTCTTGTGGTGTCCCGGCACAGGCGGTCACGTACACATCACTGTGCCCTCCTGCGCCGCGTCATCACGTCATCTCGACCCAGCGCAGGCGGTCACTGTGAGGTAATCACGATCTCCTGCGCCGCTCTACTGCCTCACAGGCTTCAGGCCTAGCGTCCTGAAGCCTATGAGGCACAACAGAAGGGACGGGAGCCATAGGCTTCCATCGCCCTCATTTTACTGCCTACTGCCTGCTGCCTGGCGCCCCCTGCAATTTGGCACACTGGGAAACGCCCCTCCCCACGCTACGCCACTGCCTATTATAAGGCTGCAGGAGTGAACCATGTAATGAGTATGTTGTAATAATGCTGCTGTTCACCATTTTGTTAATTCCATTTATTGTGTTATTATTTTAACATATTTTATTATGTTATGTTGTTATTAATAAGTGCGGGTTATTGTACTCAGGGGTGGAGCTATAGGACCCAATGACACCGGTGGAACATAAACAGACATAATAGGTGGGGGTAGTGGCAGATTTTGCATTGGTATACCTCTGCATGTAAGTTATATGAATATCAGAAGCCACCAAGGAGTCCTATGGCCGTCTGAAAGCCGACTGAGTACATCCTAACATAAGGTCTGCGGTAGCTGTTGTTTTGTTAGGAGATTACGGTGCAGCTTAGAGGTGTGTTAGGAAGTTCTGCAGCAGCTGAGGTGTGTATTATGAGGTTCTGCAGTAGCTGATGTGTGTATTATGAGGTTCTGCAGCAGCTGAGTTGTGTATTATGAGGTTCTGCAGCAGCTGGGGTTTGTATTATGAGGTTCTGCAGCAGCTGTTGTGTGTATTATGAGGTTCTGCAGCAGCTGTTGTATTATGAGGTTCTGCAGCAGCTGAGGTGTGTATTATGAGTTTCTTCAGTAGCTGTTGTGTGTATTATGAGGCTCTGCAGCAGCTGTTGTGTGTATTATGAGGTTCTGCAGCATCTGAGGTGTGTATTATGAGTTTCTTCAGTAGCTGTTGTGTGTATTATGAGGTTCTGCAGCAGCTGAGGTGTGTATTATGAGGTTCTGCAGCAGCTGTTGTGTGTATTAGGAGGTTTTGCAGCAGCTCTTGTGTGTATTATGAGGTTCTGCAGCAGCTGAGGGGCGTATTAGGAGGTTCTGCAGCAGCTTGTGCACTGGTTATGGCATGATTGTTCTCTCTGTGATAATTCCTGGATTTCTGTGCCAGCCTCATCATTACTTCCCTGACTACCACCTACTATTAGGAAGGTAAAAGAAGGAAATGACTATTGGAAGTCAATGTAATGATCGGCACAATGAGATTTACCGCGTTTCTCATTAGTCACAGAAGAAATCATTAGTAGAGTAGAAAATACAGAAATCCAATAATCTCTACCTGTCAGCATTGAAAAGGTAAGTCCTTCATATCCAAGAGAGGAAAGGCAAGAGAATCATGAACTTAACCCCTTAAGGAGGCGGCCTAGTTTGGTACTTAAAGGGAACCTGTCACCAATCGCTTACTAAACTGTTATTAGTACCTTGTAGTGCTGCAGAGTAGTTTCCTAATGCACTTTTTCATCGTTTAGCCGCATCTAGCCTCCTGGAGAAATCAATGTTTTATTCAGCCGCTGCCCCCTGCTTCAAGTCAGGTTTGAAGTCAAGGGGGAAGCGGCCTAGGCGTCTCCAATCCTGCTCTCTCCACCTCCCGCCGCCTTTATTGACACGCCGGATCTCAGTGCCGGGACCGCGTTCCCAGCCCGCATGCGCAGTAAAGGGCTGCTGTAGTGCGATCCTGGCTCTGGTTCGTACACTCAGCCGGCTTCAGTTTCGCTACTGCGCATGCGCCCGGCATCTTCTGTAACTGCGCTAGTATGTAAGGCTAGCAGGCGCATGCGCAGTAGCAAAACTAAAGCCGGCTGAGTGTACGAGCCGGAGACGGGATTGCGCTACAGCAGCCCTTTACTGCGCATGCGGGCTGGGAGCGCGGTCCCGGCACTGAGATCCGGCGTGTCAATAAAGGCGGCGGGAGGTGGAGAGAGCAGGATTTGAGACGCTAGATCAGCAAGGGTCTAACTCCTGGCACATCCACCGAGCAGCTGTTTTAAGAGGCCACGGCACTCTAGTGAACACTGCCGCCTCTTCCTGGGCCAGTGAAGTCACGTTCATCAGTCACATGGTCTAGGCGCAGGTCAGTCTCATTCAAGTGAACCGGGCTAAGCTGCAATACCAAACACAGCCACTATACAATGTACAGTGCTGTTCTTGGTACAGGAGTGGTGAGCGCCATAGTCTACTCAAACAGCTGATCAGCAGGGGTGTCGGGTTTTGGACCCCTGCCGATCTGATACTGATGACCTATCCTGTGGATAGGGTTCTCCGGGAATTACTTAAATGGCCGCCAGCAGAATCTCCTAGAATGTGAGCAGGATTGGTTGCTTCCCCTTGTAGAGCTGTCTAGGGGATGAGGAGTCAGGGCTTCACTACACATTGCACTTCTCTACGATAGATGGTTAAGATGTGAGCCTGCCTGTGATATGCCATGCTGAGCAGCCTGCCAGGAACAGTCACCAATATGTAGTATATGCAAGCGCCAGAGATTATATTTTAACTTTTTCCGAGATTCCCAGAACCCTCGTCAATCAGCTGTTTTGCAAAGGTACCGGCGCTCCTGTGAGCACCAGTGCCTTCTCTCAGCTCACCAAGCACAGCGTGGTAATGTATAGTGGCTGTGCTTGGTATCACCCTCAGCCCCCTTCACTTGGATTACTGTTTCAGATTTAGCCCTTTTTTTCACCCTCAGCCCTTTTTTGGATTACTGTTTCAGATTTAAGGACACCCAACTCACACTCTCTCAAATATATCATAGATTTCGGGACTGTTTGGGGGAAATAACTACATTTAAAAGTGAGGGAGGATGGGAAGCTGAACTGGGCGATGGTAGGATCTTGGAATGGGATACAGTATATCAAAATATAAAAAAAGTTTCGGTTTCCCAGAAATATAGACTGATACAGTTCAAGATTGTGCATGGCCTATACTACTCCCCCGCATTCCTCGCTAAAATATATAAGGAAAGGGAGGACCTGTGTTGGAAATGTTCATCAGATAATGCGGATCTAGGTCACTTAATATGGAACTGTCCAGAAGTGAGTGGGTTTTGGACCAGTATTTATGAGGAATTATACAAAAGATACAAGATTAAATTGAACCGAAGTTTTACGCAGGCAATACTGGGTCTTTTTTCTCGCTCAGAGTTGACCCCCCACCAACTACGAGTCAGCATGGAAGGTTTTATGGTCGCAAAGGCCTTGATAGTTAAATATTGGGGTACAAAGAATAGCCCTAGCTTCTACGAATGGAGGGCCGGTTAGATACCATTGAGGCCTACAGAAGAGTAGTAAGGAAACCGGAGTGAGGATACTCTGAGAGGGCAGGTGTTTGTCTTCGCTCCGGGCTCCTAAGATCCCTCATAGTGGAAAATTCTGGAAACCCGCAGCAGTGAATTAAAAGGGGAGGGGTGGGTTAAGGAGATCAAATGTACTAATCTGTACAATGTAAAATATTTTTGTCGACTTGAACTGTTTGATACTGAGTTTTGTATATTTGTATCAGAAAACAATAAAGGATAAAAATAAAAATAAAGTAGTAATGCCAGATTATGTGCCCCTTCACAGTATTTATGCCTAGTTATGTGCCCCCTCAAAGTAGATATGCCCAGATATGTGCCCCCTCAGAGTGGTTATGCCAGATTATGTGCTCCTCACATTAGATATGCCCAACTATGTGCCCCTCATAGTGGTTATGCCAGGTAACGTGCCCCCTCACAGTAGTTACGCCTTCATATGTGCCCCCTCATAGTTATGCCTTCATATGTGCCCCCCTCACAGTAGTTATGCCAGATTAGGTGCCCCCTCAAATTAGTTATGGCAGATTAGGTGCCCCTTAGTAGAGATGCCAACTTTTGTGCCCCCTCACTCTAGTTGTGCCCATCAAACACCCCCCCCCCCGCCCCTAGTCTGCAGAGTTAGAAAAAAAAAAAAAAAACATACCTTCTTCCCTGATGACAGGAGGCAGATTCCCGGGCTTTCAGCTCTCCTCCCACAGCCAGCAGCGCGATGTGGGGCCAGCAGGGGGAGCTCTTGAGCTCTGAAGATCAGTGAAGCAGCCCGAAAATACCACTATACTTCATGCAGGGCCCCATCAGAGTGCTCCATTATATGTGAGTACAGCAGGGCCCCTGCCTGCCTGGGGGGGGGGGGGCTGGTCCACAGGCGGCTTGGAAAACCCCTTTAATGTTTACTGAGGCCTATCCCCTCATCCCTCAAGCCAGCTTTGCAAGTGGAGGCAACCAGTCCTGCTCACATTCTAGGACAGGTTGCTGGCAGCCATTTTAAATCATTTCTGGAGAACCCCTTTAAGGCTGTAGTGCAGGGATGGCCAACCTGAGGCTCTCCAGCTGTTGCAAAACTACAACTCACAGCATGCCCAGACTGCCTACAGCTATCAGCCTACAGCAGGGCATGGTGGGAGTTGTAGTTTTACAACAGCTGGAGAGCCACAGGTTGGCCATCCCTGCTCTAGGGATTTTCTTTAATTTGTTTTGTCTCCGGATTTGATAAGTCATAACTTTAAAAGTTGCTGTAGTCATAGAGATATGAGGTTATGGGACAAGCTGTATTTTTAGAGAGTCCCTGTACTTTTGCACAATTTAATTTAATAGAGACTGGTATAATTAGCACATGTCTAAATTAGTTCATCTAAAAAATCTGCCTGCATCCACCTGATAACAATCTGTAAGTTCATGGCCACTAAAGGTCTTATTTCCACCTAGCTTGCAGTCCACTGCCTGTGGTTAGGCAAATCCTTCGCTAGCAACAGAGACACAGAAGACTGTTCATAGGAAGTGGGGGCATGGCAGAGGTAGCAGAGATCCTGAGCCTGATAGAAGAACTGCTTTATACTGTTTCTGAAGAGCAGAGAAGCTCCTGTGTGTCTGTACATCTGATCTAGCCCTCATTATCAGCTTTCTGAGCTCCCTAGAAAAAAAACTAACACCGTGGGAAGAAAGAGTGAGGTCACTGCATACAGTACTGGCAGATTTCAGAGAAGGGAGACGTCCACTGCTTGTGAGAGAAATGCATCTATCTGTGCAAGTGAAACAAGCAATATTTTGGCTGAGGAAGACATAATTATGATTCTACAATAAAGCACAGCCATTATGCAAATATTTGTTTGAAAACTCAGGGACACTTTAATGCCACCATTGTGGGGTATCTCTAATGAACTGCTTAACTTTTCGACAGTTGTTTTGCTGGCGACAGTGTGATAAATGACACAGTTCTGCAGTTGTTTTTAGGGTTTTGTTGTTATCATGTTTACTGTGCGGTAAAGCTGATATTCTGCTGTTATGAAAATAAGGTTAGGTGAGGTGACCAAAAAGTGACAATTCTGCCATTTTTTACAGTGTTCACTGTGTGGTCAAATAATAGAATATTTGAGTAGAATCTGAACCAGAGAACAACTAGTCAATGCTGGAGCTTTCACGATAAAGCATGTCTAAACTCCTCCAGAGGACGTGTCCACCACCTTGCACACCAAGCAATAGCCCCCATTGATTGGCAATGGGGCTAATCCTTGTGAATCTTCTATGGTCGGATTTAGATGCCAATTTGTGGACATTCCCTTAGAGTTCTGTTCATGTTGGAAGCTCTAGCTGCTTTTTTCAGCCTGTGGGAGGGTCAGCTTGTTTATCTGCCTATCTCTAACCCTGATCTCTTGGGTCATAGCAAGGCTGGCCTTTACACTTTGACCTACGCGTTTCCACTTGGGTACATTACTCTCCCCTTTTTACGACTGGTATTACATTACTTTATTTTATGGATAGCTGCTATTTGGTCACCGTATGATGGTATTATTTGAGAACTGTATGGTAGTATTTTCATTGTCTACACTGTACAGTAAATTATTTTTCAGTGTATGTGACATTAGTGCCGTACAGGATTATTTCGTAGGTAACTAAGAAGTTTACTAAGAAGAGGAGGTTAATTCTGGTGGGTGCTGTTTAATTGATGTTCTCTTGAATTCTCTCTGAATTTCCCTTTAAGTAAAATAAGCCATATTGTAATATCTATTAAAGTCCTCGAGTTGGTCTTTAACTTCTATTATGTTGTAAAATAAAACATTTCTTTAATATGTTTTTTTAAGGGAATCCAATTGGTTCTAATTACCACTGTATTTTTCCGTTGCTTTGATGCATATTCATGAGAGTTCTTCTTTTTGCCAAAATAGTTCTTAAATATAGATATTCTCTTTCTGACAGTTAAGTAAATTTAAAAATACAGAAAATGCTTCTTCCTCTTACTTAATCCTTATAGTAAAAGAGGACATTGTGGTCTGTGGTTTTCCAAGGTTTCCATTTTAGAGGACCTTAACCAGACTCCATGAACATCCAGCTTCAACTGACAAATGGTGGCCTGTAAGTCAGGTAAAGGCATAAGAAGATTTTTTTGAGTTCAGATTTACACTGCTATCATGGCTTCCATTCATAATTCAACCAAGAGAGCGATGACTAATCCATTCTTTATAATCAGGTCCATTAGATTTCGGTCAGGGTGCCTAAAGTCTTGATATCATTGCAAGTCCACTTTAGAGTAATTTACTTTGCTGAGGGTGGATAGATGACATTGGAGAGATACATATCATGTTAACGAGGTGGGGCTATTGAACCCCCCCCCCTTTGCCTGTTGTCCGTAGAGCTTATGGTACCATGGATGACTCCTGTGTACATATGATCATTAATCTTCTTGTCTACAAAATTAACCACATGGCAGGCGTGCATTAAAGGAGAGAATTGTATTTCCTTCAGAAAAATATCACCACCAGGATCTTCAACCATTAGCAAAAGTTATAAGGGTTATGAAGAACAGTTCCTTCCTGACAATTGGCTGTTTCTCGGCGCCTGAAATGTGCCTTAAAGTTGTCTCCTAGATAGCCATGAGCTGAACACTCCCTCAGCTGACATCTATCCTGGGAATTTGAAGTGACTTCCTGTTGTAGACGGACCTAAATTGACAGAAGGTGGGTCAACATGAGGGGGGGGGGGGGGGGGGGGGGGTTCTGCAGAATCTTTTATACAGACGTGTTTGATTATTCACTTTTTCCTTATCATCCCCCACCTTCTCAACACAAACCCCCCATAATAATGTTGCCTAAAATTTCCCCAGTAATAATATTAATACCATCTATTGGGCTTACGGTAATAATGCCTGTGTAGTGCCCCCAGAAATGATGTCCCCTAAATGACCCTACCATGCCTCCAGCAATAATACCCCCCCATTGTACCCCAGTAAAAATGCCCATAGTGTACCTCCAGCATTAATAATGTCCTCTAAAGTTCAAAAAGAAATAATAACACCCCCATATTGTGCCGACATTAATAATAATGCTCCCAGTACAAAAAAAAACTCTCTATAGTGCCCAGTAATAAAACTCCCCACTGACTCTAGTAATGCACCCTATAGGGCCCCAGTATAAAAAATTAACTCATAGTGCCCCCAGTAATGCCCCCTATAGTGCTGCCAGTAATGCCCCACAGTGTTCCCCCAGTAGTAATGTCACCCAAAGTGTCCCCCAGTAGTAATTTCCCTTACAATGCCCCCACAGTAATAATGTTCCCAGTGTAGTAATGTCCCTACACTGCCTCAACAATAGTAATCCAGTAGTAATTTCCCACAGTGTCACCCTCAGTAGGAATGTGCCCTACAGTGCCCCCTCCAGTTGTAAAGTACCCCAGTGCCCCATCCAGGAGCAATGTCCTCCACAGTGCCACCTCCAATAGTAATGACCCCCACATTCGTCCCCACTCGCTTCCCGGAATGTGGCAAGGAAAACACTTACCAAGTCCCGCTCCATGCTGTCCGCAATTCGGACCTAATGTCTGGGAAGATAGTATCCAAGCAGACAGCCGCACCAAAGTCATGGCGCCCTCCTGCGCTAAGATTTACTGCCTTGTAAGTCTGATGCCTATTGGGTTAACGGTGAGGCAGGAAACTGTGGACTTCTGTGCTCCTGTTTGTGGATGCCCACAATTGCGGTGATCCTGCTCCAGTGCTCCCTGGGGCCGTGCACACTGAAAAAGGGGTGCACCTCGATCCTCTGGGGCAGAACTGCAGGACAGGGAACCGGACACTGAACCATTGGACCAGGCTAGCTTAGTAAAACAATTAACCAGTACTTTACTGAAAATCTCATACATTTACTTATACATGTAGGTGCAGTTTATTTAACAGTTGCAATACTGTAAGTTTCTGGATGAACAAAAAGAATTAACCCCACGTGCCAAATCCAGATGCACTCTTTATGTAATGCCATGCTTTACTTGAATTCAGCCTGGTGATTCAATATTCACCCCAAATGTGTTTCTGCAATGCCCACCTTAAACAGACTTGTAATCTTTCTCTTCTATGGATCATGTTTTTTATAATACATAATACTTAAAGGGGTTGTCCCACAAAAAACATTCTACAGTTTTCAAACCAGCACATGAATCTGAATACTTTGCATTAAATAAAAAATGTGTTATTCAATAAAATGTATAGCGCCACCTACAGTTTGTTCTTTTCTTATTTCTTTGACCTGCTGACTGAGATGGCCGCACATGCTCAGTTTCGTCCTTCAACTGCCTCCTGAGCTGTGATAGGTAGAGCATGGACATGCCTCCTGAGCTGTGATAGGGAGATAGCGCCAGCCGAATGGACATGCCCACCGAGCTGCCAGCTGGATGCAAATCGAGCAGAGCTATGAATGGGGGAAATCTCTGGATCCATGTGAGGTACAGGGCTGGTTCTAGCTTTGATGGAAAGAGATTGACATGTCCTATACAATCTCAGAATTATTTACATTAGTCATGGAATAACCCCTTTAACCACACTAAAAATATAGCATATCCCAAACTCTAATATTATAAGTGATACGTGGTTATACAACTCTCAACTGAAGCAGTGGTCTCCTGGTCACTGCACTTTTTTTCTGGCAGTCAAGAGATAGTTGGGACACCCTCATACACATTAGATATTTGTATGGTCCTGTCTAGATTTGCAGGTTCAGCTATCAGTAATCTAGAGCCTTATATTTTCATACTGTGGAGACAGCAAAAACTTTCATTGTTGCCCTGATCCATTCTCATCTTGATTACTGTAACTTCCCCTCACTAAACTCTTCCCACTCCATTCTATCCCAAACACTGTAGCCAGGCTAATCTATCTGTTCAACCGCCACACTGATGCCTCCACCCTGTGCCAGTCACTGCTCTGATGCCTCAACCCTGTGCCAGTCACTGCTCTGATGCCTCCACCCTGTGCCAGTCACTGCTCTGATGCCTCCACCCTGTGCCAGTCACTGCTCTGATGCCTCCACCCTGTGCCAGTCACTACACCGATGCGTCCACCCTGTTCCAATCACTGCACTGGTGCATCCACCCTGTACCAGTCTCTGAACTGATGCCTCCACCCAGTGCCAGTTATTGCACTGAAGCTTTCACCCTGTTCCAGTCACTGCACTGAAGCCTCCACCCTGTGCCAGTCACTACACTAGTTGCCCATACAGCATACAATTAAATGTAAACTTCTCACTCTCACCTACAAAGCTCTCCCCAGTGCTGCACCTCCTTACATCTCCTCCCTCATCTCTGAGTAACACACTACCCCTGCTCTCCTCTCTGTGGATGATTTATGAAATAAACATCCTCCATAATCTTAAACTCTTACTCATGTCTTCAATAGTGTTGATCACGAATATTCGAATTGCGAATTTTAATCGTGAATATCGGCACTTCGAGAATTTGCAAATATTTAGAACATCGCTAATTATATTCGTAATCGCGAATATTCTATTTATAAAAAAATTCTTGTTCATGCAAATTTTATAAGAATTTTCGCAATCAAGAAAATAATGCCTTGAGAGCCCGAATTCGCAAATTCTCGTATATACGGCGAATATTCACCCAAATATTCGCAAAATACCGCAAATTCGAATATTGCCCCTTCCGCTCATTACTAGTCTTCAAGACTTCTCTGGAGCTGCATCAGAATGTGGTACCCCAGACAATCAGGTTAACTGCACACATCTAAAGTTTTTGGCTGCCTCTAAAAACCATCTTATTAGTTTGGGCTATCGCATCCCCTAATTTAACTCTACTCCATCCAGATGTCATCAACATTCCTCAGAACCTGATCCTTTCACCCAACAGTTTCCACACCCCATGCACTCCGAAGCACTACAGATACTGGCTGGCTCATACAGCAATATATAAACTCCCCAATTACGTTAAGATAGTCTGAAACACTCCTCCCTGCCCTTGAATATACGAGCACTGATAATATGGAAGAGGGAAGGTGGCTGCAGAAGACCTTATGCACACTGTACATAAGGTTGTCTGCAAAGCTGACGGCCATCTAGGTAAGGGTCGAGGGTGTATTAAACTTCGAGCTTCTCATAATGTACAAAAGGACAAGATGAGGACCCTTCCTTTAATCAAAGTGGGTGATAATAAAAAAATAAATAAGGATAATTTAGTGAACATTGATTCCAGCCATTTTATCTATGGTGGGTGACTTTAGAAATGTAAGACTTTCGCTGGGTATTGGTAGTACATTCCTTAGTGCTTATTTAATTGCCCTTTTGTATCTTCCCTCATAAACCGTGCTCCCCGGAGTGGATTAGCTTTTTATTTATCTCTAGCAATAAAGCCCCAATTTATACCACAAGCTGCAATCTTTAATTGTCCGTGAAGTGCGGCTCCTAAGCTCTTTCCCCATGGGGCTGTTTTCAGAAACAAGAGTTTTTTTGGAAAGAAACAGTAAGTAGCAGGATTATGTAGCAGGTTCCAATTACAACTTATCTACGCTTGTGTTTCATTTTTTTATTTGTTTCCAACGTGATCCGACAAAAAACTGATAAAACTGGGCCACCCATTATGGTGCCAGGTTTCGCAAATAAGAATAGAAGGGCCTGATGCTTGCTTCCCCCTCTACTCCCTTTCCCTGACCCTAGCACGTTTTATGCCAGAATCCTGCATGTGTTTATCACTCAATAAGCATGAAAATTGTCTTTCTTTCCCAAAAATAAATAAATAAGTAAGCTGTGTATCTGGTGCCAATTTTTTTGCCTTTTAAACAGGCCTTGAGACATAACTTGCAGATTTAGTAGAGTTAACACTCAAACTCTTAACTCAAATTTCTTAACTCTTCGTAATATCCTGTAACAAAAGTCATTGAAATGCAATTGAAGGTGTCGGCTTAACACAACAAGTTTAGTTAAAGTATCTAGTTAAACATGTGCGTTAACTCTACTACATCTGTAGCTTTTTGTTTTCCGGAGAATCATTGCACGATCTACAAAACCCCTTACATCTACCATGCACTCTCCACAAGAAGAAATAGTGCCCATTGGATCCGGATAGAGGCCTCTTAACCAGTTTGGCTATAATCCTAAATTATGTCTCAGGGTCTATTTAAGGTCTAAAGGTCGTCTATTGACTTATAGGATAGCTACCTTATATCTGGTGGTATCAGAGGCACACCTTTATTTTCTTTGGGGAAAGCTGACCAATTTGCATAACCCTTCCCCAGAGGAGCATTGTCTGGCCTAAAAGACTCCCTTTGGCTACCAGGTTCCTCTACAAGGGAGAATAACAATAGCAGCCATGTGGATAACCTCTATTATGCATGCATCTGTATTTATTTGTAGAGACTAGATGTATTTTCTTTTTTCTAAGACACTCATCACATCACATTGTTAAAAAGGCACTGTAATGAATATAACGATACTGCGCTCTGGGACTTTAGATATATTAAAATTAATGCAGGGGTATCACAGGTTATTACAATTCAGCACATGGGTATACACTGTATTACAAGTCTTTTATCTGGCTTTGCCAGTATACCTGTAGTTTGGACTCCTGTCTGTATGTTGATCCTCCTGCTTGTACTTTTGTATTTGGTGCGCTGATGCGTCTTCCTGAAAATCGGAGATTGCCGATTGAATGATTGTTGCTCACCGAGTCCTCGATGCTGGAGTCCGGGGAATGAGGTGGTTCAGGTCTCGTATGAGTTGGCGTGCAGGTTAGCGGATGGATGGCAACAGCTTCATCGCTATGCAGAGTTGCCATCTCCCAAGATGGTTGGAAAATATCCCACGGAGCCAATTCATGAGATTGAGAAGAAACTGTGCAGGAGCAGTGGATTACGAAAGGGAGGCGGAAATTTTACAGAAGAAATTTGAACATAAAGGTTATGATAAAACAAAATTAATACAACAAAAAACAGAAATAAATAAAATAAATAGAGAAACCTTATTAATTGAAAGAAAAAACAAAATACCTAATAAGGAAAATGAAACTGAAATAACAATTTCGCCCATCATTACACCATATAATAACCAAGTACCACTTTTTAAAAAAATAATAAAAAAGACATTGGGACATCCTCAAGGAGGACAAAATTATAGGTGAAATGATCCCCAAAGATCCAAAATTTGTGTTCCGAAAGGCACAGAATGTGGGCAATATGATCGCATCTACAAATAAATGTACGGGAATAAATGCAAATGAGAAAAACCAAAAAGGAAAAGGGGAAGAAAGGGGTGGCTTTTATCCATGTAAAATGTGTAGAGGATGTAAAATATCCCAAGATAAGAAAATAAAAACGCAAATAAGCAACATGGAAGAAACATACAAACAAAGCATAAAGGACTTCATAACATGCAACAGCAAGGGTGTTATTTATACAATAACATGTCCATGGAGAAAGATATATGTGGGCCACACAAAAAGACCCCTATAGAAAAGGATAGGGGAACACATATATAATATAAATAGAAAATATGAAGGCCACCCATTATCCCGTCACTATAACATAAAACATGGAGGCAGCTTTGTGGGTTCAAATTTTTGTGGGGTAGAAATCATACAAAGAAACAAAAGGGGAGGTGACTATGTTAAAGAAATGTCCAAAATAGAGGCAAAATGGATATTTAACATGGACACTCTAATGCCTAATGGCTTAAACGCAGAAATAGAGCTGTTCGGCTTTGAATGATGATTAGCATTGGACTTGTGCAAAAATGGCAGAGAAGGGGTTAATACTCTGGACTACAAACGAGCGCATAAATAGAGAGAACATGAACAGCCTTGTAACATTCCCTGATGAAGAACAGCGTCTGTTCGAAACATGTTGGAGTAAGGATACCTGGCACCTATGGTCATTGATGACCGTGGTAGTGACGTCACTCATTTCTCTCAGTGAGCGCTAAAAAAGTTGTTTGTCCAAACCTCTATTGATTGCAGCATCGCGTCACCGGCTGGGACGCGAAGCTACACACTGACCTGAACGCTAACCTGCACGCCGACTCATACGAGACCTGAACCACCTTATTCCCCGAACTCCAGCATCGAGGACTTGGTGAGCAACAATCATTCAATCGGCAATCTCCGATTTTCAAGAAGACGCATCAGCGCACCAAATACAAAAGTACAAGCAGGAGGATCAACATACAGACAGGAGTCCAAACTACAGGTATACTGGCAAAGCCAGATAAGACTTGTAATACAGTGTATACCCATGTGCTGAATTGTAATAACCTGTGATACCCCTGCATTAATTTTAATATATCTAAAGTCCCAGAGTGCAGTATCGTTATATTTATTACAGTGCCTTCCTTTATGCGGCGGACTTTGCGGTTCTGCTGCAATACCGCTGCCACACCTAGTACATCCACGGAGCGCCCTTGAAGCGTTATTCACATTGTTAAAAAGGTTTCATGGGATCTGATATTAATGGCCTATCCTCAGGATAAGCCATCAATATCACAACGTTGAGGATCCAGCTCTCAACATTCTCATTGATCAGCCGTTTAAAGGGGCTGAGATGCTTGTGTGAGCTCAGTGCCTGCTTCATTGCTTACATAAGGTCATCTACCTGCGCAGGATATGGCCGCTGCATCCTGTTCAAGTGAATGGAACTGTTCTGTCCTCTATATGTGTGAGTGGGGCATAGGTTTACCGGCAGCTAAACTCCCTCCTAGCAACCTATTGATTCCGGAGTAACATCCACTTCAATTTTTATTGCAAGGATAATAGAAAATGAGAACAGAAAGAAAACATGCATACTATAGTGAATGAGCATGTGGCAATATGCTAAAACACATTACAGTACAAAGCTATGCAAAAAACAGATATGTCTATAAAATACAGTTTGCATACAGTACAGCATAAAATGTGCCTGAATATGCAATCCTGCAACGCTAATTAATAATCTAAACGTACCAGCGATGCCACATTAGGTCTGGTGAGGTGGATGATTACAGATGATAACAGACAGCAAACACTACTGCAGCAGAGGAAAGTGAGATGGCAGTGCCAGGGAGAACACTGCAGGGAAGCAGCAGGAGGTGAGTGGGGCATGACAATGTACAGTACTCTAGTCATGAAGATGGGATGTGGGAATTAGTAATAGACGAACATCGGCCGAGACGATTCGCAAACGGTGAACGCGATAAAATGTTCGCGAACCGCAAGTTCGCGGCGGGCCCTATTCACTTTAATGGCAGGCGAACCTGAAAAACCTTCAGGTCATGCTTGCAGCCACCAAATACTTACTAGTAGTGCACAAATCGCCCCACAACATGGACAGTGACATACCAGAGGGGGATCAGTTGCAAAAATTCCCACAAAAAATATGCATTTTAATAAGGGGCAATTTTTATGCATCTTAAAGGGAAACTGTCAAAAATATGCCCTGCTGGAGCCTAGAAAGTTTTTATTTTAGACCACTGGAGTACAGGCCCCAAACATTAGGCATTCACCGGACAAAAAACATCAAGTGATTATTTGGCTGCAGGTATATTAGACGGTCAATGGATATCAATTTTACTGTAGGCCAGTAGACTACAGGCCCCAAAAATAATTCATTCACCATACAGAAAAGAACAATTGATAATGTGGCTGGAGGTACATTAGGCGGTCACCGTATAACAATTTTAATGTTGGCCAGTTAGATTACAGGCCCCAAAAATTATGCATTCACCGTACAGAAAAGATCAAGTGATTATGTTGCTACGGTCGATGGATATCAATTTTACTGCAGACCAGTGGACTACAGGCCCCAAAAAGTATTCATTCACCGGACAGAAAATATGAAGTGATTATGTGGCTGGAGGTATATTAGACGGTCATTGGATAACAATTTTACTGCAGGCCAGGGGACAACAGGCCCCAAAAATTATTCATTTACCGTACAGAAAAGAATAATAAATAATGTGGCTGGAGGTACATTAGGCGGTCACCGTATAACAATTTTACTGTTGGCCAGTTAGACTACAGGCCCCAAAAATTATGCATTTAACGTACATAAAAGATCAAGTGATTATGTAGCTGAAGGTACCTATATTAGACGGTCATTGAATATCAATTTTACTGCAGGCCAGTACAAATACATGTCAAATACATATGTTTTCAAGAACTAAAAATATAAAATTGGATTAAAAACATGACTAATGAAATCCCCCCTCTTGAAAAAAAAAAAAAAGATAATAGTTGAAATTTGATAACACGTGGTCGTCACAGGTGTTGAATTCCTCCATGGCCTCAAACATTAGGCATTCACCGGACAGTAAAGGCCTTTTATGCCGCTGTATTTACATAAGACAGGGACCATTATTTGTTCTGGGTGGTGGCGGATATGTGTGGGCTGGCATATGAGGAAATTCAATTAAACGTGGTTGTCACAGGTGTTGAATTCCTCCGAGATCCATGCCTCATTAATTTTTGGAAATGTGAGGGAGTCCACACTGTCGTGAGCTAGGCGAGTGAGCTTATCGGGCACGATCCCCCCTGCTGCACTGAACGTCCTTTCAGACAGGACACTCGACGAGGGGCAAGCCAAGAGTTCCATGGCAAATTGTGCTAGCTCTGGCCACAGGTCAAGCATGCACAGCCAGAAATCAAGGGATTCCTCGCTTCTCAGAGCGTCCATATCGGCCGTTAACCCGATGTAGTCAGACACCTGTCGGTCTAGGCGTTCCCTGAGGCTGGATCCGGAGGGCGGCTGTCGATGGGTTGGCTGCAAGAATGATCTCATATCCGAAGTGACCAACACATCTTCAAACTGACCTCTTCTGAAAAAAAAAACAAGCTCCCTGAAACCTGTCCTGCCGCAGAGTTCGTACAGGTAGTCATTAACGGCACGTTTCTGCTTGAGCAGCCTATCAAGCATATACAAGGTGGAGTTCCAGCGCGTTGGGCAGTCACAAATTGGACGTCTGACGGGCAAGTGGTGTTGCCACTGAACGTCAGCAAGACGAGCCATGGTCGTGTAAGATCTTCTAAAATGGCCAGAGATTTTCCTGGCCTGCCGCAAGACGTCCTGGACCCCGGGGTATTTGGCAATGAATTGCTGCACGACTCAGTTCAGGACATGTGCCATGCATGGCAAGTGTGTCATTTTGCCCTGTTTCAGCGCGCTCAGCAGACTGGCACTGTTGTCGCACACCACTTTACCAACTGTCAAATTGGGCGGGGTTAGCCACTGATCCGACTGTAACCGCAGAGCTGAAAGGAGTGCAGGACCGGTGTGGCTCTTGGCTTCCAGGTACAACAGCCGCAGAACAGCATGGCAACGTCTCACCTGGCATGTCGAATAGATTCTGGGGGGTGCAGCGGAAGAAGCGGTAACAGTGGAAAAGGAGGAGTCAGTCGAGGAGGAGACGAAGGATAGAGTAGGAGGAGGAGAAGAAGAGGCAGGCCTGCATGCAATCCGTGTTGGTAACACCAAATTCACTTGGTTGCCACGGCTTGTATGTTTGACAGCGGTCAGAAGGTTCACCCAGTAGGCAGTAAAAGTTATGTACCTTCCATGTTTGCTAGATCATGTGTCTGTGGTCAGATGTATCTTGGTACTGACACTGTGTGCCAGAGATACATTCACTTGCCGCTAAACATGGCCACATAGCCCTGGGATGCCCTTCTGGGAGAAATATTTCCTTCCAGCGACCTTCTATTGCGGTGTACCAATGGCCACAAATTTTCTAAAGGCATCCGAGTCCACCAGTTTATATGGCAGTAGTTGGCGAGCTAGCAGTTCCGACAAGCCGGCGGTCAGACATTGGGCAAACGGTTTATCCGGCGTCATCAACTTTTTAAGTTCGAACATTTGGGCCGCAGAAGCCTGCCTTTTGCCAGATGAACGCGACGACAGCACGGTGAAAGGTGTAGTGGAGGACAAATGGGAGGAAAGAGGAGAAGGAGAAGAGGCAGGACGTGGATCGCTGGGAGTGTGGCTTTGCGGGTTCTGATGGTGTTGCTCCCACTGGGCTCGGTGATCGGAGGCCAGGTACCTTCTTAAGGCGGTCTTCCCTAGGTGACTGTTGGGCTTACTGCGACTTATGCTTTGACAGCACAGGCTGCAGATTGCAACACTATTGTCAGCAGCTGACAGGTTAATAAAAGCCCACACTGCGGAGCCATATGCCGGCGTCCTGGGAGCGCCAGATGTGACCTTGCATGGTGGATGGCTTGCTCCAGATACATTTGCAGTCTACTTTTTGCCTCCTGTGCACTGCGAGTTCTGCCTGCTTCTCCTCCTTCTCCTCCCTATCTGCTGCTCCGTCTCTCCCTCTGAACTCCCCTCCTCTTCCTCTCTTGTGGGCTCCCACGTGACTTCCATCGACACGTCATCATCGTCACCTTCACCACCACTGACATTAGAGATATCGGAGTAGGCAGCAACAGCGGGGACCACCCTCCTTGGGCTGATCTGGGTATTGTCATCAGACCGCTGGGTGGCGGCCGTTGCTACCTCCTCTTTCTGATCCGATGCCAAGAATGGCTGCGCATCTGTAAGGTCTGGGAATGGATGAGAAAATAATTCCCCTGACTCGAGTAGAGGGACTATGGTGGTGGTGGTGTCCTTGGGGGTGCACACAGCAGAGAGTGAGGAGGGTGCTGATGCAGAGGATGAAGATGGTGCAGAAGCCGAAGGCTGAGTGAGCCACTCACCCAACTCTGGTACGTCCTTTGACGTAATCGCAAGCACCTTTTCTAACTTCCCACTTGGGCTCCGTCCTGGTGCACCTGCCCGACCCCTACCACCCCTGAGGAATGGCCTGCCTCTTCCTTTGCCTGTCATTTTCAAAATGACCCTGTGACAAAGTCCCTATAGAATAGCAGTATTTGTGGAAGCAGGTATATCAATACCCTGTATCAGTATTTTGTGGAAACAGGTATATAGAACCCAATAATGAGTATTTGCTGGAAGCCAGTAATCAATATTTGGTGGAAGCTGGTGTATCGCAGGCCTCAATCAATATTTGGTAGAAGCCCGTGTATCATATCTCAATCAGTATTTTGTGAAAGCATATTTATCGCACCCCTTAATCAGTTTTTTTGAGGGCAATGGATATATACTTTCTATGTTAGAAGGTATATTATTGGTATATCACACCCCTCTATCAATTTATTTATTTTTGGGCAACAGGTATATCACACCAGTTGCAATTAGTTATTTCAATAGAGTTTGTCCCTCTATCTAGCTGCAGTATCGCAGCAGAACCGCACACAACTGCTGCACAATACAAATGCACTATAATATACTTTCTATGCTAGAAAGTATATTATAAGTATATCACACCCCTCAGTATGTCACACCTATCGATAGCACACCTATACCAGTCCTTAAAAGGACTTTTGTGGCCCGTTTGGAGTCCCTATCAGTCTGTGTCTGCTCCACACAGCAACCTCCCCCTACACTGGCAAAAAACAGAATGTAAAATGGCTTCCAGATCGGGTTTATTTATAAGGTAGGGGGTCTGTCCATGTGCTAAAACGTCTCAATTGGCTGTCCTGTACCACCTGATGGATGTTTAATGGGTCAAAGTTCTTCACAATGCTAAGAATATGGCGCCGGCGACCATCGCCATATGTTCGCCTGTTCGGGGAAACGCGAACTAGCAAAGTTCGCCGCCAGGCGAACCGCAAGGCCATCTCTAGTGAGAATGCTATATGCATTCCTTAGTAATTTTGCTCTACTGTGTGTATAGAAATTTGTAGATCCTGCCTAGCAGATGCCATGTGAATAAGTTCATTACATATCTACTGTGTAGAGTTGCAGAGGTTATGTAGGTTTCCCCGCTGATATTAACCACAAGCAAGCCCTATCAGTCAACTTCTAGTATAAGGAGTAGCAGAAAACAGCTGCAGAATGAGGACCACACGGTTTTCTGTCACATCTCAGGCACTTCTTTAACATTCACCAGCCACCACATCTGACACTATAGGCACTGCTCAATGCAAGTCTTGCCATTTTTCTTTTCAAGTTTTCTAAAGTTAGTCAACCTATTTGTAAAGTTAGTCAACTAGTTAGTGAACCTATTTGTGATTTTAATAATTTGCTTTTAATATATCTTTATAGTGATTACAGTTCAATTTTCAGATTCAGAGCTCTCAATCTACAGCACTGACTAAGATAAATGATAATATTTTGGCTGCCAACATCCACCACTAGGGGAAGCTTTGGAGCTTACCTCATACTCTATTACTATAGAGTTCAAGTGGCGCCTACAGGCAGTCGAAATGTTATCATTACAGGATAAATTTGATTCGCCTAGAAGCCAAATTTCCTCGTGCTTCGTGTCAGCGAATTTAACCTAAAATAGTATAAAAAACTCTAACTTACATCCTCAATTTGCTCGCAACAGGCTGCCAGCCTACATCTTGCTTGAAGATCTCAGCCAAAATCCCATGCAGCGTGAGATTACATCATCACGCCAGCCAGCATGATGACTAGTGTTGGGCGAGCACCAAAGTGCTCATATAGAACACTTTGCGATGCTCTACCAAGCACAATAAAAGTCAATGGGAGAACCCCAGGCAGCCCCTGCTCTGAAGAAGGGAGGGTGTCAGGACTCTAGTTCAGCTTAGAAATTCCTGCTCTGACTCCATATATAGCTATGTCCATGTATGGAGTCAGGGATTTGAACTCCCAACATTGTAGGCAAGGACCTTATCCACTCAGCTATAAAGCTAAATGCTAAACTGTGTCAGAAAAACCTCATAGTAGTTTCTGATGTAGTGAGTATTCCTATTCAGCAGAAGATTTGTTATATATTTCTGTGCAGGTTAACATGTAGTTGTATAGTGTAGTGGTTAACATCCTTGCCTCTAATGTACAAGGCTGGGAGTTAAAATACCAACAGAAACTTTTCAGAAGTAGAGATTACATTTATATATTTTATATTTTTTTAGTAATTGTAAAAAATGTATGGCATAAATTAAAAAAAAAAAAAAAAAAATATATATATATATAAATATACACTCACCTAAAGAATTATTAGGGACACCTGTTCTATTTCTCATTAATGCAATTATCTAGTCAACCAATCACATGGCAGTTGCTTCAATGCATGTAGGGTTGTGGTCCTGGTCAAGACAATCTCCTGAACTCCAAACTGAATGTCAGAATGGGAAAGAAAGGTGGGCTACAACAGCAGAAGACCCCACCGGGTACCGCTCATCTCCACTACAAAAAGGAAAAAGAGGCTACAATTTGCATGAGCTCACCAAAATTGGACTGTTGAAGACTGGAAAAATGTTGTCTGGTCTGATGAGTCTCGATTTCTGTTGAGACATTCAAATGGTAGAGTTCGAATTTGGCGTAAACAGAATGAGAACATGTATCCATCATACCTTGTTACCACTGTGCAGGCTGGTGATGGTGGTATAATGGTATGGGGGATGTTTTCTGGGCACACTTTAGGCCCCTTAGTGCCAATTGGCCATCGTTTAAATGCCACGGGCAACCTGAGCATTGTTTCTGACCATGTCCATCCCTTCATGACCACCATGTACCCATCCTCTGATGGCTACTTCCAGCAGGATAATGCACCATGTCACAAAGCTCGAATCATTTCAAATTGGTTTCTTGAACATGACAATGAGTTCACTGTACTAAAATGGCCCCCACAGTCACCAGATCTCAACCCAATAGAGCATCTTTGGGATGTGGTGGAACGGGAGCTTCGTGCCCTGGATGTGCATCTCTCAAATCTCCATCAACTGCAAGATGCTATCCTATCAATATGGGCCAACATTTCTAAAGAATGCTATCAGCACCTTGTTGAATCAATGCCACATAGAATTAAGGCAGTTCTGAAGGCAAAATTGGGTCCAAAATGGGGTAGTATGGTGTTCCTAATAATTCTTTAGGTGAGTGTATATTTATAATCTTAATTCTGATATATATGAATGCATAATATGTGGGAAACTACTACTGATGTTTTTAGCCATAATATATTTACATATATTATATATTCTTTTTTTTTATTTTTTTTTATTTATTTTATTTCAAAAATTTATTGGGAAAACTACAAAACATTTCCAGTAGAAATTTTTACAATCTCTCAATTCTTAGTGACCCGACTAATTATATATAGATATAAATATATTCAACTCATCTTTTCGTTACATTTAGAAAACCCTCCCCTCCCTCCCCCCTAGTCTGTGGTGCGTCAAAGTAGGACCCCTATAAATGAAACAACTTGACCTCAGCTAGTCAATCCTCCAACCACCCCATATCCTATTCCACTGGTCCTCAATTTCCCTCCGTTTATATATAATTTTCTCATAGTTTTTTACCTTATCAGTTAAATTTATCCATGTATTTATGTCTGGAGTGCATCGGGCAAACCAGGTCCGACTGATCAAAACTCTAGCCAACATCAGTATTCTGCTCAGGAAGATCTTTTGATACTTGTGATTTTTTAGTTTGGTAAGATCATTAAGCACAAATACTTGTGGTTCAAAAGGAATTCGAATTTTTAGTTTATACATAATACAATTATTAATACTATTCCAGTAATTTATAAGTTCTGGACAGGTCCATATCATATGGAGAAAGTCCGCTCCTGCGGTGTCACATTTGGGGCAGTTGGACGTGTCTCTTAACCCGCATTTATTCATCCATAGGGGAGTAATATATAATCTGTGGCAAATATAGAATTGTATTAGAACATGGTTGAAGTTCTGGGATAGTGAAACCAAATTCCCAAAAATATTCTCCCACCCTTCTATTTGTAAATTCAGACAATCCGCCTCCCACGCTTTTTGTCCTGCTGAGTGTGTATCACTAAACCGTGCCTTAAGTAATAACTTATATATATTTGAAATTTTTGTTCTAGAAGGTGTACCCCCTACCCAATCATTCAAAAAAGATAAATGATCTATATCCAACAACCGCTTATCATCCAAACTGGATAGTACAGATCGCAATTGAAAATACCTAAACCATGAAAGGTTTCTTATATTATGTGTCATTTCTATAAAAGATTTAATTTCTCTATCTTTAACTACCTGTGAAATATATAAAATTTTATTCTTCTGCCAAAATGTGTCAGCTGCAATTTCATCTAGCCTTTGTAAATACAAATTATGCCAGAGGGGCGTAAATGTAAGTGAACCCTTAACCTTCAACCATGTCCTAGTTGTAGCCCACACTTTCAGGAGTAGTTTTATAGTCTCTCTGTAGCCTTGCTCATAACTCTTCAATAGCCCGGATTCCAACAAGGTAAAAATATTATTGTGGGCATGGCTAGTTACCAACTTCCCCAGGAGTGTGCTGTTCTCTGATTCATAGCACATCAATAACTGGGCTGCAATAAAGTACCCTTTAAAATAGGGGAGATTTAAACCCCCCCACTCCACTGATTTATACAAATATTCCAGCTTAATTCGAACTCGCTTTCTTCCCCATATTAAATCATTAATTATTCTTTCCATAAGTTTAAAATGTTTGTCTTGTATCCAAATAGGTGTATTCCTGAGCACATAAAGAAATTGTGGTAATATCACCATTTTAACTAGTGAAACTTGATCAGCTCTAGATAGGGGAAGTTTCAGCCAGATTCCTATTTTAGCTCTAATCTTTACCATTATGGGGATCAAATTAAGTTGTACAAAATTTTCGACCCGAGGCGATATAGTCAAACCCAAGTATTGAAAAGTATCAACAATATCTAACTGTGTGACAGGAACCTCTTTCTGTGGCAGGGGGTCTATTGGGAGCAGACTGGTCTTGGCCCAGTTTATAAGACCAGACACCTCACCAAATACTTTAACCATTTGAATAATCCTAGGGAGAGTAATTTCCGTATGGTCTATAAAAAACAGAACATCATCTGCATATAATGAGATACGGTCTTGTGTTCCTAGCGTACCGAATCCTTTAACCTGATCATCCTGCCTGATGGCCATCGCAAGGGGTTCGATATAAATATCGAATAACAAGGGAGATAATGGGCAGCCCTGGCGGGTGCCTCTGTTTAAATCAATACTACTACTCAGAATTCCATTAAGACTCAATTTTGCCCTTGGAGATCTATACAGTAGCTTAAGAGTACGTATAAACCTTTCTCCAAAGCCCATCCTGGCAAGAACCTTCCAGAGGAAACGCCACTCCACCCTGTCAAAGGCCTTAGAGGCATCCAATGACAGAATGGAGCGGGCGGTCCCCCCAGGGGCCTGGATATTAGAAAAGAGCCGATGTAAATTATGATGTGTACCCTTATTTTGGATGAAACCGCTCTGATCCGGATGGACAATGGAGGAAATGACCCTAGAAAGTCTTGTAGCCAGGACCCTCGCAAGAAGCTTTACATCTGCATTGAGCAGTGAAATTGGTCTATAAGATTCTAAATCTAAAGGGTCCTTGCCTTTTTTTGGAATTAATATTATTGTAGCCTCCATCATTGAATCTGGCAGCATCCCATCCTCCATTGATTCAGCAAAGACCTCCAACAGTCTGGGAAGAATACAGTCCCCATATTTACTATAAAATTCATATGGAAGCCCGTCTGAACCAGGAGTGGAGTTAGCTGAACATAGTTTAATAGCTCCCTCAAGTTCCTGAATTGAGACCTCCAATTCTAGTGCTTTCTTTTGCGTCTCAGTAATAGTTGGAAAATTGATCCTGTCTAGATAGAAATCTATCTTATCATCTGTAATGTTGGAGTCAGCTTTATACAGATCAAGGAAGTGATCAAGAAAGGCCTTCTCCACCGGGCCCTGTCTGGTGACTATCCTACCATCACTCAATCGAACCTTATCTATATATTTTTTGGGTTGTTGATTAGAGATTACTCAGGAGAGGAGTTTACCAGGTCGCCCTGACTCTGTAAAATATTTTTGCCCTTTAAAGAAAAGGTTCTGTTGGGCCTTATCCAATAAAAACTTAGCATATATTTGTGTGGCTCTTTGCATATTTTCCCTGTTCTTCTCCGTCTTGTTCATGTGAAAGGATTCTGTCGCCAACATTACATGTTTTTCTAGATTTTTCAGTTTTTTTCCATATTCCCTTCTAAGGTTCGTGATATTACTAACCATCAATCCCCTCATATACGCCTTAAAGGTATCCCATACCACTTGAATTTTTGCTGAGCCATAGTTAATATCCCAGAATCGGCCTATTTCATTTCGAATTATTTCATGTGTCTTTATAACTGATAGCCAATAAGGATTTAGTCTAAAGGGAGGTTTTGGTGTATATCTTTCCTGAGATAAGCATAATTCAAGTAATAGCGGAGAGTGATCAGATATTGACCTTGTTTCATATTTCATTCGCTTTATCAGTTTCACATGTTTACTATTTATCAATACAAGATCTATTCTGGACAATGATTTACCTGCTTTACTAAAGCATGAAAAAACCCTTTTCCCCTGTCCCAGATGTTCCCAAGCATCCTCAAATCCAGCCTCCAGGCAAAACCGTGCCAGGGGAGACCCCTGGACCGGACTGTCACTCCTGGCACTCGTAGAGACCCTGTCACGTAGAGGATCGATGACACAGTTAAAGTCGCCAATAATCAATGTTGGACATTCTGGCCATTTATCCATGAATAATAAAAGAGAATTAAGAACCGAAAAGGAAAATGGCGGTGGGATATAGACAAAGGCCAAAATACATATCTTCCCCCCTAACCTGCAATATAAAAAAATAAATCTCCCCTGTTGGTCGACAGAGGATGCCTCACAAACGAAATCAATAAGTCTATGTATCAACACCGTAACACCTCTCGAGTAATTGGAGAGGGTAGAATGATAAGTGTGCGCAGCCCATCCCCTGTCGACCACTCTAGTGGTCTCCTCAGTGAGGTGGGTCTCTAACAGGCATACTATTGCTGGTAAATGGGCCTGAGTCAAGTCAAAAACCGCTTGTCTCTTACCTCTATCCCCCAAACCACGTATATTCCAAGCAATAATTCTAGTCAGCATCATCAACAATGGTTAAATGAAGAAACAGGAGAGAGAGAAAAAAAAAAAACAATAGACTAAAAGAAGGGAAACCACACCTACTTTGACGCACCACAGGCCAACCCCACCCCCCCTCCCCTCACCCCCCTCCCACAGGCAATCCACCACATATTGTAGTAGATTTCTTTCCTATGACCATCCCTCCCACACTCCCCCCACTCAGCCACCCCCATTAGGAAGCAAAGGAAAATACATTTAGGGGTATAAGCCCCTTATAGTACTAATTATTCCCGCCAGATCATAACCCAATTGAATTATCGATTATTTCGATCAAGCCAGTCCGCGGCTTCTTCTGAGGTGTCAAAAAAAAGAGTTTTATCGTTAAAAACAATCCGCAGTTTGGCTGGGAATATGAGAGAATATTTAATATCCCTTTCTCTTAGCCTCTTTTTAACAATCATAAATGTGCGTCTCTTTTCTTGTATATCTTTCGAAAAATCGGGAAAAAAGGCCAGTCTAGTCCCGTTATACACAACCGATGAGGATTCCCTCGCCCTTCTCAGGAGGATATCTCTGTCCCCTGTAGTCAATAACTTAGCAAGGAAAGTCCGAGGTTGTCTCCCTGGAATTGGTTTTCCCCCTGGGACCCGATGAGCTCTTTCAATCATGAAAAGAGGAGAAAATGACTCTTTCCCAAAGTTCTCAAGGATTCATTTCTGTATGAATCGGGTTGGATTTTTCTCTTCCACACCCTCTGGAGACTTCCGTATTTATTTTTTTGGATTCATTCTGTATAAGGGTGACGGAACTCTCAAGGATGTTGACTCTATCTCGCATTTTTGACAAATCATCTTTTATTAGTCCCACATCAACTTGAATAAACCCAAGTTGGGTTGTGACCGCCTGTATTAAATCCCCGTTCTGTTTAACCGCTAGGAGTATTTCTTCTAGCGGAGAGGAATTGTCATTAGGGATAACTTCCCCCATTATACCGTCTTCTTCTTCGGGGTATCTAGCGGCTTTTTGTGTTTCTAACTCAGTCATCTCTGAGTCATCATTTTTTTTTGTGACAAGTTCCTTTTGTCCGCCCCTCGTATTAACCCTCGGAGACCTCAGGAACTGGTCTATTTTTGTTGCTTCAACAGTTTTGGACCCGTGTTTCTGACTTGAGAGATCAGTCGAGCGCCTACTAGCTTTTGGGGCCATATCTTATTCCTGCTTTTTTTTTTTTCCCTCTTTTTTCTTTCTTTCCCCTTGTTCCGCCTCTTTCTCTCCTTTTGAGTATATATCTCTTCTTCTTCGCTCTCCTCCTTTCCCTTCTCTTTTCCTTCTCTTATTTTTTTTTTTTTTTTTTTTTTGTTTCCGCCCTTTATTTTTTTTTTTTTTTCCTTTTTTTTTTTCACTCCCTTCTTGTTTGTTCTTGTTTTTTTTTTTTTTTTTTTTTTTTCGCCCTTTATTTTTTATTTTTTCCTTTTTTTTTTCACTCCCTTCTTGTTTGTTCACGTTTTCTCTTCCTCTTTTTCCCCTTTCTTCCCTTTTTTTTTTTTTTTTTTATTTGTCCATTCTTCTTTATACTCTTTCTCCTCCTTTCTTTTTTTTTTTTTTTTCCCCTTCTCCACCTTATGCTTTATATTCTATAGTTCACTTCTTTTATAATCATAGGCACCTCACTTTTTCTTTTTTTTTCCCAAAAATATTAACACCAGCAGCCTGTCAGAGTAGGGTCAATAGAATTAGTCCCAGCAGTATAGAGGAAAAAAGGGGAAAATAATAATCAAAAATACTGGACAGAATCTAAAGGCACAAAACGGGGTTAAATATAATATGGACTTCATACAAGCCCCCTGAAGAGTCCTCCAGCAACTTATCGATCTCCACTCAGGGTTAGTTAGAATCAGCAATCATAGGGAGGTTAGTCCCACGACATCAAAGAGGAGAGGGAACAAATCGGGAAAAGCTGAAAACACGAGGAGAGGGCCAGGTCATGTACAATAACATGGGGAGAGAGCAAGGAGAATCGGCAGCAGTCCTAGGTATGATTCCTCAACTTGTCAGCTTGTCCAACAAACCATCGGGTAAGGGAAACACAGAGGTGTTACTCACTCTGACACCAGGAGGGGAGCAGCAGATCAACAGGGACCGGAGACGCACTCCACGGAAGAACTCCACATAGCGAACTATTCACGACGGCACGGAGGGTAGGAGAGGAGGAAGCGGCAGGAGCGGCAGGATCGGCAATAAGCAAAAAAGCAGGCCCCACGTCCGAGCTCAGCAATCGGTGGCAGTAGCGTAGTAGGCTGTAGACGAGAGGCAGTAGCGCTGTAGCGCGATAGCGCTTAACACACGGTCATAGAGAGGGTGCGGGGAAGGTTCGGCACGAGAACGCCAACATGTTCAAAACAGCGGGACAGCTGAGCCGGGGGGAGGCGGAGAGCGCGACGTCCTCTACGTCATCACGTCACCCAACATATATTATATATTCTAAAGCCATAATATATTTACATATATTATTATATATTTAGAATATATGAATACATATATTATATATTCTAAATATATAATAATATATGTAAATATATTATGGCTAAAAACTGATATAAACAAATGTTTGTGAAGGGCTTTCAACTCCAAACTTTGTACATTAGAGGCAAGGACGTTAACCTCTACACTATAGAGCTACATGTTAACCCGCACAGAAATATAAAATAAGTATTCTGCTGAATAGGAATACTCACTACATCAGAAGCTACTATGAGATTTTTCTGACACAGATTAGAGTTAAGCTTTATAGCTGAGTGGGTAAGGTCCTTGCCTTTAAGGTACAAGTGGTTGGGAGTTCAAATCCCAGCAGAAACTTTTCAGAAATAGATGCTAAATTACATTTAAATACACTGACTCGAGCATCGCGGCTGAGCATAGCGACTAGTGATGATGTACTCACGCGCTGCACAGGATTTGGGCCCAGATCTTAAAGCAAGATGGCAGCCGGGCTCTTCGCGAGAAAATGAAGGCGGTAAGTTTGATTTAATTTTACGCTCAGATGCCACAATCATGTATGAACACAGCATCGGAGGGGTACAATGACGGGGGCGGCGCTATCGCAGCTCCCTGTCATTGCATCCACTACTTACAAAAAAGAAATTCGCTCATCTCTAGTTATCATCTAATTCTATTTTCACGCAGGGGATTTGGAGCTCTTCTTCAGAAAAACTGTGTAGAATATGACAAGGTGTTAAGATGGAGGTGCTAAGGTGGAAGTTGGCTATATACAGTATAATGTCAATGATGTCTTTTGTTGAGCAAGCAATTCTCTGTATTGCCTTCCTGCTTCCAAAAAAAGCATTACCCACACATTCCCACTCAACAGCATCGACTATTCTTATACCAGTTTGCTTACCAATCACAGATTCCCCATAGAACGGCTTATCCCTCCAAGAAGCACAATCCGTTCCAGAACACAAAGGAACCTGCGGGGGACGTGTCCCTCGTACTCTCCTCAATATCTCATTGACTTTGCCGGTAAATACTTTCTTAATCAGGCTGTGGGTAGACACATTTCTATACTCACAAAAGAGCCAAACAAAGCACTTTCATGTGGTGTGTAGGAAGGACTTAGTGGTTAGGAACGACTTGAATCAAGGCCGTTCTGTGCTGTTCCATTGTGTCTCCATGTTACTTTGTGGAGGCTTTTTAACAGACAAAGACTAATGATATAAGATTGTCCAATATTTCATGTGTCACCAATATCAGCATGGTCATCAGATGCTAGGGTGATATTATTGTAATTAGTCCTGCAATCTCTGAACGGTGCTGCAGAATGTGATGTTACTGCCATATAAGTAACGGAAATGTAGGTTCTTTATCTTACAGGATGCCATATTAAGAATTAATGCAAGTGCACAATAGGCAATCAAATGGCCATCATCTTCTGAATGAAAAGTGATGCTATCTCTATGCACTCCATATTCAGAGTTGACTTTGTGATGTAACCTTTGGATGGTCTCATTCTGTAAATTGTTGAATTACCTGGAGTAAAATATAGTTTCTAGTCTGAACTTAATGCATCACATCACAAATTCAACTCTTCTATAGGGTCTTATTTTAGAAAATGTACAATTGTCCATGTTATAGAGAAGGAGGAGCTGAACAGATCGTTATGTAGTTTTGTGGGAAATTATTCAGTATGATGTCATTTAAAAAAATATATATATTCTCTACTCATTTTGGGTTTAGGAGTCCTCTGGGTGGTCCTACTTAGTCATTAACAATTTTCCTTAAAATATACCAGATACTCTGGCGATTTTGTAAGTTTTCCCACCTACAAAGAATGGAGAGGTCTGTAATTTTTATTATAGGTACACTGAATCTAAAAATCCAGAAAATCACATTGTATGATTTTTAAATATTTAATTTGCAGTTTATTGCATAAAATAAGTATTTGATCACCTACAAACCAGCAAGAATCCTGGCTCTCACAGAGTTTTTCGTTAAGAAGCCCTCCTACTCTGCAGTGTTGCACTCATTACCTGTATTAATTTCACCAGTTTGAACTCGTTACCCGCATAAAAGACACCTGTCCACACTTAGTCAATCACGCTCCAACCTCTCCACCATGGCCAAGTACAAAGAGCTGTCTAAGGACACCAGGGAAAACATTTTAGACCTCCACAAGGCTAGGATGGGCTACAGGACACTAGGTAAGCAGCTTGGTGAGAAGGCAACAACTGTTGGAGCAATTATTAGAAAATGGAAGTAACACAAGATGACTGTTAATCTTCATAGTTCTGGGGCTCTATGCAAGATCTCACCTCCAGGGGTAAGGATGACTGCACTGTATTGAAGGAAGGATGGATGAGGCCATTTATCACTAGATTTTGGCCAACAACCTCCTTCCCTCAGTAAGAGTATTGAAGAGGGGTAGTGGCTGGATCTTCCAGCATGACAATGACACAAAACAAACAGCCAGGGCAACAAAGGAGTGGCTCCGTAAGAAGCATTTCAAAGTCCTGGAGTGGCCTAGGCAGTTTCCAGACCTGAACCCAATTGAATATCTTTGTAGGGAGCTGAAACTCAACGTAGCCCAATGATTGCTCAAAACCTGTAAGATCTGGAGAACATCTGTATGGAGTGAGCCAAAATCCCTGCTGCAGTGTGTGCAAACTTGGTCAAGAACTAAAGGGAACGTATGACTTCTGTAATTGCAAACAAAGGTTTCTGTACCAAATATTAAGTTCTGTTTTGCTATTGTATCAAATATTTATATTATTCAATAAAGTGCAAATTAATTATTTAAAAATCATACAATGTGATTTTTGGGATTTATTTTTTAGAGTCTGTCTCTCACAGTTGAAGAGCACTTACAATATAAATTACAGACCTCTCCATTCTTTGTAGGTGGGAAATGCTAAATCGCTAGTGTATCAAACACTTATTTTCCCCACTGTATATATACCGGTAATCCGTCACTGATAGAACCATCCAATGGACTCCTAAACCCAAAATGGGGAGGAATTAATGAAAAAAGGACAAGTTCTACTGAAACTTTTCCCACAAAACTAGATTTCAGCCTCCACAGCTCCTCCAGTAGATCAGACAACATGTTTAACAGTGAACAGTGGGGCCTGATTTCAGCAACCTCCACCGAAAGTTATATCAAGGTTGGAAAAAGCTACTGGGCCAACATGTCATATAATGCATAGTGAAACGGTATTCTAGCCTGAAGCATTTATCAGCTATCTACTGGACGGGTGAATACTGCTAGATTGGACCCAACTGTTCACTAGAATGGGATATCCTGGCCTTCCATTCCCTACCCAGACACAAGACCATGGCTAGGAAGAGTTTTTATGAGTGGAGGTTGAGCATGTGCTCTCGATTTCTACTTCCTCGCCATAGTCTTTAAATTGAATGACAATGCTCATGCTCAACCACTGGTCCATTCAGACACCACTGTGTTGTAGCTGGGAAAAATGGGGTCTCAGTTTTAACATTCCAGTGGACAGAGGTTAAATGATGCAGACTGGATACCTCTATAAAGTAAGTGGGACATAAATATTACATGATCATTGGGCAATCAATAGTATTTTATGACAACAAAGAATGGATCACTTCTGGTGTACCCTCAAAGATCTGGACGGGCCAGTTGCTCGATGGTCCAGCTTTTTGCACACTCTTTCCAATATTTAAAGGAAAGAATGGCACTGTGACAACTGCCCCTCCATTGTTTGGCAACATGGTACATTTGGAGATATTTGCACAGGTTTACACTGCCCATAGGATACCAACAATCTGGCCCCAACTCTTCTCTATTGATCCCATAGCAGCTGCAAGTTCATCTCCCATACTGTCCCATGTCGGACAATGCCTAATATCATAGCCCCCTACATTGCACAGCTCTGCCAAAATACAAACCAATCAATGGAGCACTTTTTAGATATTCCAAAGTCCCAGCAGCTTGTGAAAGAACCTTTAGATCCCTCACTGTGGGGGAAACAAAGGTCCCGAATGTGGAGAAATACTTACTGTCAACTTAGATAAAGCAATGGAGTGGAAATATTAGTTTTGAGGGATCATCGGCTGTTCACAGATTTCTGCAGACAACTGGATGAATATATTTTTCGTTTTCAAGCCAATGTAAGCATTTGATGGAAACGGATATGGGTTTCAGAGAAAAAGGTACTGTTGTGTCTTTGGCTTTTATCAGTAATAGCCACTGGACTTCAAAATTGTAAATTCTAGACAGATGCAACACTATAAAAAGGACCACACAAATGTCCCTAATACAAAGTACCAGATACAAGCTCCTCCATACAAAGTGCCAGACACCTGCCCCCAGAACTGTCCCTCCACACAAAACCCCCATGTTCCCCCCATACACAGTGCTAGCCACATGCCCTCCCATACACAATGCCAGACACAAGCTCCTTTATACAACATACTGTACCAAACACATGCCTTCATACACAGTGCCAGACACATGCCCCTCCATTCACAGTGCAATACAGATGCCCCGCTATACAGAGTGCCACTCAGATGCCCCACCATATACAGTACCACATACATGCCTCTCTATACACACTGCCAGGAACATGCCCCTCCATAAACAGTGCCCGTCACATTCCTCTCCATACAACATACCAGCCACATCCCCCTCATATAAAGTACCAGACAAAAATCCCTCCATACACAGTGCCGGAACTGTGCCCCTCTATACAAACCCCCATGTTCCCCCATACACAGTACCACATACATGCCTCTCCATACACAGTGCCAGATACATGCCTCTACATATACAGTAGTGTTGGGCGCGAATATTTGTATTGTCAATTTTATTCGCGAATATATCGCCACTTTGAGAATTCGCGAAGATTTAGAGTATAGTGCTATATATTCGTGTTCGTGAATATTCTAGATTCTTTTTCATCAGTAACCTCCCTTCTTGCTTGTGGGCCAATGAGAAGGCTGCAATGTCTTTGTCAGAGCTTAGCAACATCCCTAGCAGCCAATAGGAAAGTTGCCGACCCCTTACTATATAAGAACCTTCCCAGCAGCCATTTTCTGCTGTTTTTTTGCAGTACTGAGAGAGAGAGCAGTGACATTGCTGTGCTCTGTGCTTTCATCTGGATCCTATTCCTTATCCAATTACATAAGTTAGTTAGTTAGCTCATATATATCATACAGATAGTTAGTGGGAGATAGTCAGTGTAGGTTATATCCTGATATAGTGTAGCTGATAGGTTCCAGTGCAGGGTGTTAGGTAGTGTGATAGGGATTACTGTTACTCTGCTGTCCATACATACAGGCTACAGACATAGTGCTGTGATGAAAGAAGAAAAAGGTTCCGGCACTGTGCTTTTCCGTAAGAACTTCCTCTTTATTCACGTAACAAATAATCGTATGTAGACAAATCCATACAGCAAGCAATAGTTTTACGCGTTTCGGACAACAATGTCCTTAGTCGTAACAATAATTCCTGTCGGGCGTGAGAATTTAAGGTCCCGAACCTTTACTCCCCCCTGAAGTGGGAGGTGGACGCACAGGAACCACAATTAACCCCCCAGCAGGAATTCACCTGTTGTTTGACACATGGTGAATTAAAATAACATAAATGTAGCACCAAATTCACGTAGACTCTTGTGTGAACCAGTTCCAGATCCTCAAAATGTATTTGTTCGAGACATCAGATTCGGTATATTGCCCAAAAAGTAAAATTTTAAGCCAAAAAGAAACCCTATTGGAAGTTTTCTAAAGAACCGCACAATGTGAACTGGGACAAGCATTAATTATGGCCATACAAACCATGATCCAATTTGCAAATAGGCAAAGAGAGCTGAATGCACTTCCACAGCGCCACAAGGTTGTACAGGTCACTGGTAGAAGTACATCAGCCCTCTCCTCTGATTTAGACCTGAGGGCACTCTAGTGTTAAGTTTAAAAATCCAATACGCTTCCCTTAATAGAATAGCTCTTCTGTGATCTCCACCTCTAGGGGGCGTTTTGACCTTTTCTATTGCAAACGCACGGAAAGAGCTCATTTTGCGATTGTGTATGTGAATGAAGTGCTTGGCAGCATTAGACACTTTCAAAGCAGCAGGGTTCGAGATGTAATTCAAACGCTCGAGTATTCTGCTTTTAAATTTACGTGTCGTGCTGACTACATACAATAAATCGCACTCCATGCATTGAATAACATAAACCACTCCCGTGCTATTGCAATTAATGTAGGTCTTAATTAAGAAGGTCATGGAATGATCAGAGTTTTGGAAGGTTTTAGTCATCAGGACAGAGTTACAAGTTTTACACGGATGATAACCGCATTTTGTAAAGCCCCTGTACTTTATCCAGGAGTGTTGTACATTTTTATTTCCATTTCTGTTCCTATCATTTGAGATGAAAAGTGAAGGGTAAAGGGAACTAGAAAGAGTAGGTGCTCTTCTCGAGACAATTCTACAGCCACTTTTCAAGGCACTATACAGGACGTCGTCATCATATAATATAGGTAAACAATTTCTGACGATGCCCTGTATTTTGCCAAATTGTCAGCACTAAAGTGGGTGTGCTTCCCCTTTCCTTGTTCGGTGCATCCTCCAGCATGCTTTCTCGCATAGTTTTATTATATATTGGATGGTGGCTGTTTGCACGCAAAGTGGAGTTGCCTGCCGTCTCCTTTCTATATGTCTCATTAAATGCTGTTTGCTCGGAGAGGCCAGTTCATTTCGAATCCAGAAAATGAATGGTTCGCACATACACTGGGCGGGTAAACCGCAAGTTGTACGGATTGTCATTTAGGTAGTGCTTGAAGTCTGGTAAGGCAGACATACTACCGCTCCAAATAAGGAGCAGGTCGTCTATGTATCTGCCATACCAGACCATCCGTGTAAAACTTGCTACTCTGTCCTGATGATTAAAACCTTCCAAAACTCTGATCATTCCATGACCTTCTTAATTAAGACCTACATTAATTGCAATAGCACGGGAGTGGTTTATGTTATTCAATGCATGGAGTGCGATTTAATGTATGTAGTCAGCACGACACGTAAATTTAAAAGCAGAATACTCAAGCATTTGAATTACATCTCGAACCCTGCTGCTTTGAAAGTGTCTAATGCTGCCAAGCACTTCATTCACATACACAATCGCAAAATGAGCTCTTTCTGTGCGTTTGCAATAGAAAAGGTCAAAACGCCCCCTAGAGGTGGAGATCACAGAAGAGCTATTCTATTAAGGGAAGTGTATTGGATTTTTAGAACAGAAATACTGTTATGTAGCTGACTGACATTAGCGATGCGCTAATATCAGCACTACATAACAGTATGTCTTTTACATTTCTCCCTGCAGCCGTTCTGATAAAATAAGCACTTTTATCATATGCTAATGAGCCTCTAGGTGCTATGTGGGCGTAAAATCAGCACCTAGAGGCTCCGTCTACTCACCCTTTATACCGCCCAGGTCCTCCGTTCTGCCCGCCCCGCTCCTCTTGATTGCTGTCACAGTTCGATGCATCGTTGAGGAAATCCCGCGCCTGCGCCATTCACTTCTGTATTCGGCGCAGGCGCAGTGAGTGAGTGAACGGCGCAGGTGCGGGGTTTCCTCAACGATGCATGGAACTTGGACATCAATCAAGATGAGCGGGGCGGGCAGAACGGAGGACCTGGGAGGGATAAAGGGTGAGTAGACGGAGCCTCTAGGTACTGAATCTACGCCCACATAGCACCTAGATGCTCTTTAGCATATTGTCCCAGTTCACATTGTGCGGTTATTTAGGGAACTTCCAATAGGGTTTCTTTTTGGCTTAAAATCTTACTTTTTGGGCAATATACCGAATCTGATGTCTCGAACAAATGAAATATGAGGATATGGAACTGGTTCACACAAGAGTCAACGTGAATTTGGTGCTACATTTATCTTATTTTAATTCACCATGTGTCAAACAACAGGTGAATTCCTACTTGTGGTTCCTGTGCGTCCACCTTCCACTCCCTCCCAAATTCTCATGCCCAACAGGAAATATTGTTGCGACTAAGGACATTGTTGTCCGAAACGCGTAAACTATCGCTTGCTGTATGGATTTGTCTGCCTACGATTATTTGTTACGTGAATAAAGAGGAAGTTCTTACGGAAAAGCACAGTGTCGGAACCTTTTTCTTCTTTCGTTCTGCTATACCAAGTACTTGCTTGTGGATGCCGAGCACACGGGGCTGATATTGATCTTATAAAGGTGAGCTGGATATGCAAACTGTTTGATTATACATAGTGCTGTGATGTCACAAGTTCACAACAATACTTAGTGCACCAATCAGTAATATGTAGTCAGACCTGCTAAAATGTGAAGTTGTACGTATTACACCAAAATATGCGCATCATTAATTGCCAATATATTGAAGCACTCTATATACATATAAAGCTATTGTAATGTTCTGCCATTGTCATGCCCTGCTCTGACTATGTGCGGAGGTCGGCCAGAATAGCAGCACGAGTTTAGTGTTTTGTTTTGGAGCCGTGCTGGATCCACCTCCCATCAGGTGCACTGGGTGGGGTCATTAGTTTAAATAGCACTCCATCCCAGTGCTCTGAGCGGATTATAGAAATCACTTTGGTCTTGGAAGCAAGGAAGGAAGATTGTCTGTTCCAGCTCAGAAAGATAAGTGTGGTTTCAAGTTTTGTTGTTTGCTGTCTTGGTTGTTTTTGTGTCATCTCTCCCATCCAGGTTCTGTGCGAGCAGGCTGCTCCTATTTCCCCTCTTCACCATCTTAGGGAATTTAGGGTGTTTCAGCCCAGGCACGGGGACACATCATTCCTACCACCAAGGTCTGAATGTGGGCTGAGCAGTGCAGGGAGAGAGGTCAGGGATTAGCTAGGAGGTGACCCTTCCCCTGCTTCTCGCCTAGAGCCTGGTTGGTGGTTTTTCTGTGAGTCTGAGTGCACGTCTGCCGTGACAGCCGTGCCAACTATTTTCTCCAGTCTCAGGAAACTTCTAGCTGCTTGAAAAATGTAGCTATAGTGACCCATAAAAGCCCCTCCATACACAGTGCCAGAACTATGTCCCTCCATACAAATCCCCATGTTCCCCTCATACACAGTGCCAGTCTCATGCTTCTCCAGACACATACCCCTCTTTTCAACATAGCAGACACATGCCCCTCCATACGAAGTGTCAGACACACACCCCTGCATACACAATGCCAAGCACATGTCCATAAACCATGCTGTGCACAGTGGAACACATACAGTCAGGTCCATAAATATTGGGACATCGACACAATTCTAACATTTTTGGCTCTATACACCACCACAATGGATTTGAAATAAAACTAACAAGATGTGCTTTACCTGCAGACTGTCAGCTTTAATTTGATGGTATTTACATCCAAATCAGGTGAACGGTGTAGGAATTACAACAGTTTGCATATCTGCCTCCCACTTGTTAAGGGGCCAAAAGTAATGGGGCAATTGGCTTCTCAGCTGTTCCATGGCCAGGTGTGTGTTATTCCCTCATTATCCCAATTACAATGATAAAAGGTCCAAAGTTCATTTCCAGTCTGCTATTTGCATTTGGAATCTGTTGCTGTCAACTCTCAAGATGAGAACCAAGGAGCTGTCACTATCAGTGAAGCAAGCCATCATTAGGCTGAAAAAAAACACAACAAACCTATCGGAGAGATAGCAAAAACATTAGGTGTTGCCAAAACAACTGTTTGGAACATTCTTAAAAAGAAGGAACGCACTGGTGAGCTCAGCAACACCAAAAGACCCGGTAGACCACGGAAAACAACGGTGGTGGATGACCGAAGAATTCTTTCCCTGGTGAGGAAAACACCCTTCACAACAGTTGGCCAGATCAAGAACATTCTCCAGGAGATAGGTGTATGTGTGTCAAAGTCAACAATCAAGAGAAGACTTCACCAGAGTGAATACAGAGAGTTCACCACAAGATGTTAGCCATTGGTGAGCCTCAAAAACAGGAAGGCCAGATTAGAGTTTGCCAAACGACATCTAAAAAAGCCTTCACAGTTCTGGAACAACATCCTATTGACCGATGAGACCAAGATCAACTTGTACCAGAATGATAGGAAGAGAAGAGTATGGAGAAGGAAAGGAACTCCTCATGATCCTAAGCATACCACCTCATCTGTGAAGCATGGTGGTGGTAGTGCCATGGTGTGGGCATGTATGGCTGCCAATGGAACTGGTTCTCTTGTATTTATTGATGATGTGACTGCTGACAAAAGCAGCAAATATCTGCTCATATTCAGCCAAATGCTTCAGAACTCAATGGACGGCGCTTCACAGTGCAGATGGACAATGACCCAAAGCATACTGTAAAAGCAACCAAAGAGTTTTTTAGGGGAAAGAAGTTGAATGTTCTGCAATGGCCAAATCAATCACCGGACCTGAATCCGATTGAGCATGCATTTCACTTGCTGAAGACAAAACTGAAGGGAAAATACCCCAAGAACAAGCAGGAACTGAAGACAGTTGCAGTAGAGGCCTGGCAGAGCATCACCAGGGATGAAACCCAGCATCTGGTGATGTCTATGCATTCCAGACTTCGGGCTGTAATTGACTGCAAAGGATTTGCAGCCAAGTATTAAAAAGTGAAAGTTTGATTTATGATTATTATTCTGTCCCATTACTTTTGGTCCCTTAACAAGTGGGAGGCTCATATGCAAACTGTTGTAATTCCTGCACCGTTCACCTGATTTGGATGTAAATAACCTCAAATTAAAGCTGACAGTCTGCAGGTAAAGCACATCTTGTTTGCTTCATTTCAAATTCATTGTGGTGGTGTATAGAGCCAAAAATGTTAGAATTGGGTCAATGTCCCAATATTTATGGACCTGACTGTACCTCTCCATACAAGATGGCAGACACATATGCCCTCATATGCAGTGCAGCGACATGCAATCCTATATACCGTATGTCATGCAACTTATTATAGATTATGTAGACCACTAGTTGGCTACAAATTTAGGTCTAAACCTTGAAATGATGAAGCGGAAGGCCCCAGGATGCAGTAACAAGATGAAAGACAGAAGTTACAGTGAGACAGGCAGGGGCCAGGGCTGGCTGAGTACTTCATTGCAAAAGGATTGGGGCCCGGGAGCTGCTGGAGCTCTGGTACAATGGTAGACAGGTGGAAAGTCAAGGCAGACCAATATCTCAATATCAGGATATCAGAACATAAGAATAGCTTATCATAGTATGGGAACCTAAAGGGACCTTTTACTCTGGCATAGGATAGCGGGGGAAAGGTCCCAGTAAACCCTGTGTGGAGAGACCATTGGCTGAAGAGTGAGTTGTTTTGTGCATGCAGGCCCTTTGAGATCCAGAGAGAGAGCAAGCAGATGTGGAACAGAAAATAGAGAACCAAGATGGTTTGCAGGATGTGGGGCCTGGGGGCAATAAAAAGGAGAGCAAGGGTGCTGAGAAGGTACTAATGCAGAGAGCAGGGTGGTGGCCCTGAGGTGAGCAGACCATGACACAGTGCAACCACATGCCATCCTACACAATGTGCCCCCTTTAAGTGCAAACCAGTGTGATTTCAAATTAGTCACCAACACACGGGACCTCACACCAGGCACTGCAAGGAATTCCAGGGACAGTTGGTCAAGACCAAGAATCCGCTAATACAAGCACATAGGACAACGCTGTAAAAGCAGTGGAGCTACCAGAAAGCTGGCACAGTAGGTTGCAGTACTTGGCAATGTATACTGCAGGTTTTTATTTTTACCCCATATACAGCATTGTTTTGGAAGCAGTTGGAGCAATTAGCACCTTTCGTCAAATAAATGTAGCAGAGCTGGGTCTGTTTCTCTGCAGAGAGCCCCATGCACTACACAATGCACTGGCCTGCTTTACCCAGCCCCACTCCTCCACACATTACCTAGTTTCTTCCTAATTTTGCAGAAAAGGAAACAAGATTATTTCCGAGCAGAACTTGATGCTTGAGGGCAGCTGGTAATGGCGTGTGTTTAGCAGATAATGATGTTTGTAGGCAGTCATTATGTACAGTATACAGCAGGAAAATTAGAACATCTGCACCAAAGGCGGTGGTAATGCTTGGCTCTAAGGTAAGCCCCTGTGAACCCCTTCCTATAGCCGGGGGCTTGGGGGTTGTAAAACAAAATGACTCCACTATACAACCCTAATGATGTCGACAAAATTGTTCAATAGAAATGTATAGATACCACAAGTATTTCCCATTATGCATGCCTCCCCACCGGCCGGGATCCGGGGTCCCAAATTTTGCTTGCTATCCTTGGAAGGCTGATAAGTATCCCAACGTCAACTGAATCTCCATGTTCAGGACGCAGATACAGTTGAATACAATGGTGTAGCAAGGAGCCACCAGTTCCCCTGCTAATGACGGTGACATCAAGGTGTCTGCTGTACTGAGCCTCAGACAGACCACAGCAGACCAGCACTGAGAGATATGCTCCATTCATCTGGGGAACATGGTAAGGGTTCCATTTAGGAGGAACCAAGGCATCATACTTAATGGGGTATCCTACTGTGATGGAACACTTAGGGGGCATCATACTGGATGAGGCATCACACTGTGTGAAAACTTAGTGGGATATCATACTGTGAGGGGTACGTAGGGGGCATCATGCTTGATGGGGGTTGTCTCATCTCAGACATTTGTGGCTATCACTAGATTATGCCACTAATGTCAGATAGGTGCAGGTCCTACCTCTGCGACCTGCTTCTATCTTCAGAACAGGGCCCCCAAAATGAAGGAGTATGCACCGAGCTTGCGCAACCATCCTCCATTCACCGGATTAGCACATCTGAAAATAGCCAAGTGAGCTGGTTCAGCTATTTTCAGAACTTCCATATAGGTGAATGGAGAGCAGGCCACGCATGTGTGGTGTGCTCTTTTTTCACTTTGGGGGCCCTGTCCTGGAGATAGAAGTATGTTCCTGGGGTGGTATCTGCCCCTATCTAACATTGGTGGCATAATCTAGTGATAGCTACCAATGTCTGAGGTGAGACAACACCTTTAATGGGGCATCATACTGTCTGTGGGAACTTAATGGGGCATCATACTGTCTGTGTGAACTTAATGGGGTATCATACTGTGAGGGAGTCCTTAGGATACAGCATACTGTGTGTGCGTACTAAGGGGTCATCATACTGTGTGGGGCAGTTAAGGGCTTATCATACTGTGTGGGGCGGTTAAGAGGTCATCATACTTTGTGGGGCACTTAGAGGGCATCATAAAGGAAAGGCACTAATGGAAACTTTGCAAATTCCAAAGATATTACAACCCATAAAATCAGGTCACACTGGATTTATAGAAAAAACTTTTCTTTAGCTGCAAACATCAAGTGTTGTTAATGGACTCCTCACCTCTCACACAGATTTCTTGTAAAGGGAGAACAATCCCTTTAAACCAGTCAAGGATATGGCTGATACATTGTTTTCTAGGGGACTTATTTGTATCAAATGCAGTTATCGTGAAGGACTTGGCCGGATGCGGTTTATGTTTCGAAGACCAAAAAACAGACACAGAAATTATAAACACATCCTGAACAGTATGATAAATGGATACGCGGATGTACATGGCCACAATTAGAGAAAAAAACTAAGACCACACAATTAAATGCAGAATCTGTATATAAACTAATACCACATTTGATATTATAAGTAGAGATGAGCGAATCAAATTTTGATATAAATGAGGGTTCAGCGGCAAATAACACGGTCTGGGAGGCTGCAAAGGCCTTTATTAGGGGGATTATCACAAAATACACGTTATTATATAAGAAAAGCCTAAAGAAGAAATTATTAGCATTAGAACAAGAGGCGGAAAGGTATGAAAAAAAAATGTTAATAATCCCGTAGAAGCAAACTACAAAGAATGGATGGATAGAGTTACTAAAATGGAAGATGAAATGTTTCTGCAGGCTGAACAACAAAAAGAAAATCATGTGAGGGATATCTACATACCGGGTAAAAAGTTAGCGGCCCTGGTGGCAGCACAGACAAAAAAAAAACAACTATATTTACTGTTTAGTAGACAAATTAGGACATAAAATTACTGAACAAATGGCCAAAATAGAACTATTTAAGGAATATTTTGAGGATATATATAGCAGTAAAATAAAGAAAAATATGGCGCAAATACAATATTTTTGGGATAAAATGACTGTTACTACTATAACTCCAGAACAAAGGAAAAGTTTGGAAACCCCAATAGACCCCGAAGAAGTGGATAAAATACTATCAATGATAACCAAGAATATGACGCCAGGCATAGATGGTATCCCATTTGAAGTGTATGCCCAATACAGAGAAATAATGATTCGGAAACTCTGTGTACGGAGAAAAAGAAACGGAGTGGCACTGCAGCAATTGGATAACGCCCCTTGAATCTCTGATGTCACGGTACCAGGTCAAGTGAGGGTAAGATCAAATGTGCCTGCTGTATGACTGGAAGCGCTAACCGATGGTGCTCTGTCCTACGTGTAACCAGCAAGTTACTTCCAGTGAACATAGAAACATGTAGGAGAAAAGGACGGCACTCACCCCTTCTTTTCGCTGAATCAATCCTTCTTTATTTGCAGTGGTAAGCGGACAACAAACACAGGAATGTAACCAGGTGAATGGGCGACGGCCGTTTCGCACCTAAGGGCTTCCTCTGGCCCGTAATCAAGTGCTCAATTCACCTGGTCTTTTAAAACACTCAGGCAGTGACGTGAAATCACATGCGCACGATCGGCATTGCACCTGAACGGCGCCTACCTACGTGCGTCATCGTAAGCCACGTCACAGCTGATGAGACAAATAACAGTGTAACAGTTAAAAAACAATATTTTACTGCTATAATTACATGTAGCACATACTGCGTGGGCATCGGATCTTCACAGGAATATACTCATATCAATTTTATCATTCAACCCCAGGGGTCCCATTGCGTTAGAGCGCAATATCCATCTACTCTCTCGTCTAAGGAGTTCTTTATGCTTGTCACCTCCCTGTGGTAAATTATGTAATATTTCTATGCCGGCAAAGCTTAGTGTTGAACTGTCACCTGCATGCTCATCCCTCACATGGTCAATTAATCGCATGCAGCCTCTCCCTGTGGATAATGAATTGATGTGTTCCCTAATCCTTTCGTGGAGACCCCTAATAGTCTTTCCTATATAAAACCTGCCGCAAATGCATTTCAGAAGATATACGACATATCTACTCTTGCAGGTGATAAGGGAAGTGACCCTATGTTGAATCCCACCGAATTCTAAGACGTTCCATTGGGGATTGAATCTGCAACAAGAACAATGTCCGCACCTGCGGTTGCCTTTTGGGCCCCAGCTTTCCAGCCATGTGGCGTTTTTTTTTTTCTATAAACCTGCTGCGGACCAACTTATCCCTCAAGGTGTGGCATCTCCTAAAGGCTATGATAGGTGTCGTATTACTCACCTCTTTTAATGCCTCATCTCCCTCAAGTATGGACCAACTGTCCCTGATGACCCTCTTGATGAGAGAGGCCATGGGTCCATACTTGAAGGAGAAGACAAAGGGGTGTGCTTCCACAGTGGAGCTCGTCTGCTGCGAGCCTGCATTTTCACTGGGCAAGGGGCACATTTGGGGTTTTACTTGTTCGGCCTTCTTCATGGCCTGATTCAGTAATCTGAGGGGGTACCCCCTGGCCAGTAGTCTATTTTTCAATTCCAAAGCCTGGCGCTGGTAGTCAGCTTCGAATTTATTTATCCGTCGTAAACCGACAAACTGGCCATAGGGTACCACCCTCTTAACACTTGGTTTATGGTAGCTGGAGTAATGTAACAAAGAGTTGGTGGCCGTGGGATTACGATAGCCCTCGGACACCAACTCCCCATCCCTCACTGAGATCTCCACGTCCAGAAACTCCAGACGGTCCCCCCCAAATTTATGTGTGAATACCATATTCATGTCATTCACCTGGTTAAGGTATTGTACAAATCTCAGAAAATCTGGTTCCGTCCCTGTCCATACGATGAGTACATCTTCGATATACCTTAGATAAGTGTGGATATATTGGGCAAAGAGATTTGAGACAGTGTATACATATCTGTCTTCAAATCTGGCTAAATATAGATTTGCAAATGTGCATGATACCGGCGTACCCATAGCGGTACCAAACTTTTGCCTGTACCACGCATCCCCAAATCTGAAGGCATTATGTTTCAGGATAAATTCCAATGCATCATGTATGAAACTGGTGAATACTACACTCTTGCCTATCTCTGACAGAATATCAGTGATTACTTTAATGCCTTCATCTTGGGGGATGCGTGTGTACAGGCTCTCCACATCTAAGGACGCTAATCGGAAGCCCTCCTGCCAAGGAAGGGACCTTAAGGTCTGGAGGAGGTCCGACGTGTCCCTGACATATGAGGGTATGCTGCTCACCATGGGCCTGAGCAGCCAATTCACATATTTTGACAAGGGTTCAGTCACTGACCCAACCCCCGATACAATGGGTCTGCCAGGGGGGTGGGTCAGTGACTTGTGGACCTTTGGTACAAAGTACCACGACGGTTTAGATGGGAAGGGTGGCAATAATTTCTCCACCATTTTTTGTGAAAGAGCACCTTTTTCACAATGTTTGTGGAGCAAGCTCCTCAAGAGGCCTTGTACCTGGTGCGTGGGGTCTATTTGGATGGCCTCATAGACCTCTCTATTATGCAGTTGACGGTGGGCTTCTGTAACCTAGTACTCCTTTGTCATCAGAACCACATTACCCCCTTGTTCGCTGGTTTTATTACAATATCATCTCGCGTTTGTAGCCACTTAAGGGCCTTTTCTTCATCGACATCCAAATTTTTGGTTGCCCTGGGGTATACTGAGGCCTGCACCCCATTTAGCACCTTTTGTTGAAACACGTCGATGGAACTCCCAGCGGACAAGGGGGATTGAATGTGGATCTGACCCCTCCCCGAAAATCATCCCCCTCAAATTTTGATCCAACATAGGGGTGCTAAGTGATGATCCTGTCATCCATTCTAAGCACTCTATCTCTTAGGGGTTGAGATTAGCCGTGGCGCTAAAACCCAAGGGTCCTATCACTACTGGTGTTTCCCCCTCCCTGGCTTCTTTTTTGGTGGATGGAATCCTGCTAAACAATTTTTTCAACGTGAGCTTCCTAACTGCCTTGTATAAATCGACTTCAAAGCCGACCGAGTCAAATTGCTCCACCAGGCTGTAGTTGAGCCCCCTGTTGAGGACTCGCTCACAGTCTGGTGGAAGCACTGAGCCAGTCAGATTGATGACCAAATTCTGTGTATATTTGGGGGCTGGTGGGTCTCCTAGTTTCTCCAGGACACCTGTTTTCTTTTGTGACCTTGCCTTTTGTGTGTTTTTCCCCTTGGCCCTCCCCCTTCTTGTGTGAGTCCCAAAGGGGGGGGGGGGTGTCCCCTGGGTGCCACCTGATGTGGTGGGAGTCTGTGCAGGAGTGTCATCGGAGTGACTGGAGTCTGAGTCCGTGGTCCAGTAATCACTCCTCCTGCGCGGCTGCCTTCACTTCTTCATACGGCTGGTGGTGTTCCAATTAAACACTCTATCCCCATCAAAGTCCTGATTGTCCCGCAAGAACTTATCCCTTTTCTTTTCTTTGATGTCTTTTTGGGTGTTGATCAATTTGGTCTCTAGACGTCTTTCAAAATCACTGTACTGTTTTTCTGTGAGGCCGGTTGCCAGTTCCGCTTTTGCTTTGCCTAATTCCAATTTTACGGAGTGATACTCTTTTTCATTTCTTATTAAGACCATGTCTTGTATTTTTAATGAGAACTCCAAGTGCATGTTGCGCCACTCTAAAGCAAAATCCGCATCCTCCTGGTATTGTGACATGTCCTTATATATCCTGAGCCCTCTTGGGACCCGTCTGCTCTCTTGATATGATTTTAGGGAGCTGATGGTCCAATAGAGGCGAACCTCTTTTTCCGCAAATTGTGACACTTTTTGTTCAAGTGTCTTGGTGCTCATAGTAGCTATGTAATCCTTCTGGTTACATTCCATAAAGTAAGTGTCCGCCCCTTCTCACGGTACCAGGTCAAGTGAGGGTAAGATCAAATGTGCCTGCTGTATGACTGAAAGCGCTAACCGGCGGTGATCTGTCCTACGTGTAACCAGCAAGTTACTTCCAGTGAACATAATAGAAACATGTAGGAGAAAAGGACGGCACTCACCCCTTCTTTTCGCTGAATCAATCCTTCTTTATTTGCAGTGGTAAGCGGACAACAAACACAGGAATGTAACCAGGTGAATGGGCGACGGCCGTTTCACACCTAAGTGCTTCCTCTGGCCCATAATTTACCACAGGGAGGTGACAAGCATAAAGAACTCCTTAGACGAGAGAGTAGATGGATATTGCGCTCTAGCACAATGGGACCCCTGAGGTTGAATGATAAAATTGATATGAGTATATTCCTGTTAAGACCCGATGCCCACGCAGTATGTGCTACATGTAATTATAGCAGTAAAATATTGTTTTTTAACTGTTACACTGTTATTTGTCTCATCAGCTGTGACGTGGCTTACGATGACGCATGTAGGTAGGCGCCATTCAGGTGCAATGCCGATCGTGCGCATGTAATTTCACGTCACTGCCTGAGTGTTTTAAAAGACCAGGTGAATTGAGCACTTGATTACGGGCCAGAGGAAGCCCTTAGGTGCGAAACGGCCGTCGCCCATTCACCTGGTTACATTCCTGTGTTTGTTGTCCGCTTACCACTGCAAATAAAGAAGGATTGATTCAGCGAAAAGAAGGGGTGAGTGCCGTCCTTTTCTCCTACATGTTTCAATGATTCGGAAACTCCTAAATATGTGGACAGCATCGAGAGAGTCAGTTAAATTGCCGGACTCCCTGAGGGAAGCCTTAATCACACTCATCTTAGAGCCCGGGAAAGACCCAATGCTATTAGACTCATATGGGCTCTGGTCAATACAGATAATAAAATACTGGCAAAGATTCTGGCAGCTAGGCTTGGGGGGTAATACTAGGGCTTGTGCATGAGGACCAGGCAGGATTTATGTCGGGCAAAACCATAACTGAAAATATTATGAGTAGGGATGAGCAAACCCGAACTGTATAGTTTGGGTTCATACCGAATTTTGGGGTGTCCGTGACACGGACCCGAACCCGGACATTTTCGTAAAAGTCCGGGTTCGGGTTCGGTGTTCGTCGCTTTTTTGGCGCTTTTTGAAAGGCTGCAAAGCAGCCAATCAACAAGCGTCATACTACTTGCCCCAAGAGGCCGTCACAGCCATGCCTACTATTGGCATGGCTGTGATTGGCCAGAGCACCATGTGAGCCAGCCTCTATTTAAGCTGGAGTCACATAGCGCCGCCCGTCACTCTGCTCTGATCAGCATAGGGAGAGGTTGCGGCTGCGACAGTAGGGCGAGATTAGGCAGATTAACTCCTCCAAAGGACTTGATTATTGATCGATCTGCAGCTGTGGGTCATTGAGCTGCTGATACTCAATTGCTCACTGTTTTTAGTCTGCCCAGACTGTTTGTCAGTCACTTTTTTCTGGGGTGATCGGCGGCCATTTTGTGTCTTGTGGTGCGCCAGCACAAGCTGCGACCAAGTGCATTTAACCCTTAATGGTGTGGTTGTTTTTTGGCTAATTCCTACATCAGTGTGAAGCTGTCACACCAAGTGCATTTAACCAACAATAGTCTGGTTATTTTTTGGCCATATACTACATCAGGGGCAAGCTGCGCCTGTCACCAAGTGCATTTAACCCTCAATGGTGTGGTTGGTCAAGCTGTCACACCAAGTGCATTTAACCAGCAATAGTGTGGTAATTTTTTGGCCATATCCCAGTCTAATTCTGTCAGTAAACGTATACCTGTCACCCAGCGCCTAAGTACAAGGCCTCAAATTTATATCCAGCTATATCTGTCGTTACTGGTGCAGCTGGTCAAGTTATTTAGTGTCCGTCAAAACACAATGTTTGTTCTGGATTGAAATACAATTCCCAATTTAGCAATTTCCTAATTTAGTGGTTTCTGCTGTATCAGAGCTATTTAAAATCTATCCCTAAAAGGGTATATCAGATTCAAGGTGCACATAGGGTCATTCTGAATAACTTCACACACACGCTACTGTGCATTTCCAAGTCTAATTCTGTCAGTAAATCTATACCTGTCACCCAGCGCCTAAATACTAGGCCTCAAATTTATATCCTGCTAAATCTGTCGTTACTGCTGTACTGTTGTGGCTGGGCAAGTTATTTAGTGTCCGTCAAAGCACATTTTTTGTTCTGGGTTGAAATTCAATTCCCAATTTAGCAATTTCCTAATTTATTGGTTTCTGCTGTATCAGAGCTATTTGAAATCTATCCACAAAAGGGTATATCAGATTCAAGGTGCACATAGGGTGATTCTGAATAACTTCACACACACGCTACTGTGCATTTCCAAGTCTAATTCTGTCAGTAAACCTATACCTGTCACCCAGCGCCTAAATAATAGGCCTCAAATTTATAGTCAGCTAATCTGTGGTTACTGCTATGCCTGTATTAGTGTAATACGGTACCTAAATAGATAGCCAGATAGTGTTAGTTGTCTTTAAAAAAAGGCCTGAATTTGAATTCAATACATTGGGTCAAATAATATTTTTGTTGTTGTGGTGAACGATAACAATGAGGAAAACATCTAGTAAAGGACGCGGACGCGGACATGGTCGTGGTGGTGTTAGTGGACCCTCTGGTGCTGGGAGAGGACGTGGCCGTTCTGCCACAGCCACACGTCCTAGTGTACCAACTACCTCAGGTCCCAGTAGCCGCCATAATTTACAGCGATATTTGGTGGGGCCCAATGCCGTTCTAACGATGGTAAGGCCTGAGCAGGTACAGGCATTAGTCAATTGGGTGGCCGACAGTGGATCCAGCACGTTCACATTATCTCCCACCCAGTCTTCTGCAGAAAGCGCACAGATGGCGCCTGAAAACCAAGCCCATCAGTCTGTCACATCACCCCCATGCATACCAGGGAAACTGTCTGAGCCTCAAGTTATGCAGCAGTCTCTTATGCTGTTTGAAGACTCCGCTGGCAGGGTTTCCCAAGGGCATCCACCCAGCCCTTCCCCAGCGGTGGAAGACATAGAATGCACTGACGCACAACCACTTATGTTTCCTGATGATGAGGACATGGGAATACCACCTCAGCATGTCTCTGATGATGACGAAACACAGGTGCCAACTGCTGCGTCTTTCTGCAGTGTGCAGACTGAACAGGAGGTCAGGGATCAAGACTGGGTGGAAGACGATGCAGGGGACGATGAGGTCCTAGACCCCACATGGAATGAAGGTCGTGCCACTGACTTTCACAGTTCGGAGGAAGAGGCAGTGGTGAGACCGAGCCAACAGCGTAGCAAAAGAGGGAGCAGTGGGCAAAAGCAGAACACCCGCCGCCAAGAGACTCCGCCTGCTACTGACCGCCGCCATCTGGGACCGAGCACCCCAAAGGCAGCTTCAAGGAGTTCCCTGGCATGGCACTTCTTCAAACAATGTGCTGACGACAAGACCCGAGTGGTTTGCACGCTATGCCATCAGAGCCTGAAGCGAGGCATTAACGTTCTGAACCTTAGCACAACCTGCATGACCAGGCACCTGCATGCAAAGCATGAACTGCAGTGGAGTAAGCACCTTAAAACCAAGGAAGTCACTCAGGCTCCCCCTGCTACCTCTTCTGCTGCTGCCGCCTCGGCCTCTTCTGCTGCTGCCGCCTCGGCCTCTTCCTCCGCCTCTGGAGGAACGTTGGCACCTGCCGCCCAGCAAACAGGGGATGTACCACCAACACCACCACCACCTCCGTCACCAAGCATCTCAACCATGTCACACGGCAGCGTTCAGCTTTCCATCTCACAAACATTTGAGAGAAAGCGTAAATTCCCACCTAGCCACCCTCGATCCCTGGCCCTGAATGCCAGCATTTCTAAACTACTTGCCTATGAAATGCTGTCATTTAGGCTGGTGGACACAGACAGCTTCAAACAGCTCATGTCGCTTGCTATCCCACAGTATGTTGTTCCCAGCCGGCACTACTTCTCCAAGAGAGCTGTGCCTTCCCTGCACAACCAAGTATCCGATAAAATCAAGTGTGCACTGCGCAACGCCATCTGTGGCAAGGTCCACCTAACCACAGATATGTGGACCAGTAAGCAAGGCCAGGGACGCTATATCTCCCTAACTGCACACTGGGTAAATGTAGTGGCAGCTGGGCCCCAGGCGGAGAGCTGTTTGGCGCACGTCCTTCCGCCGCCAATGATCGCAGGGCAACATTCTTTGCCTCCTGTTGCCACCTCCTCCTACTCGGCTTCCTCCTCCTCTTCTTCCACCTGCTCATCCAGTCAGCCACACCTTCACCACCAACTTCAGCACAGCCCGGGGTAAACGTCAGCAGGCCATTCTGAAACTCATATGTTTGTGGGACAGGCCCCACACCGCACAGGAGTTGTGGCGGGGTATAGAACAACAGACCGACGAGTGGTTGCTGCCGGTGAGCCTCAAGCCCGGCCTGGTGGTGTGCGATAATGGGCGAAATCTCGTTGCAGCTCTGGGACTAGCCGGTTTGACGCACATCCCTTGCTTGGCGCATGTGCTGAATTTGGTGGTGCAGAAGTTCATTCACAACTACCCTGACATACTACCCTGACATGTCAGAGCTGCTGCATAAAGTGTGGGCCCTCTGTTCGCGCTTCCGGCGTTCACATCCTGCTGCTGCTCGCCTGTCTGCGCTACAGCGTAACTTCGGCCTTCCCGCTCACCGCCTCATATGCGACGTGCCCACCAGGTGGAACTCCAACTTGCACATGCTGGACAGACTGTGCGAGCAGCAGCAGGCCATAGTGGAGTTTCAGCTGCAGCACGCACGGGTCAGTCGCACTACGGAACAACAACACTTCACCACCAATGACTGGCCCTCCATGCGAGACCTGTGTGCCCTGTTGCGCTGTTTCGAGTACTCCACCAACATGGCCAGTGGCGATGACGCCGTTATCAGCGTTACAATACCACTTCTATGTCTCCTTGAGAAAACACTTAGGGCGATGATGGAAGAGGAGGTGGCCCAGGAGGAGGAGGAGGAGGAAGAGGGGTCATTTTTAGCACTTTCAGGCCAGTCTCTTCGAAGTGACTCAGAGGGAGGTTTTTTGCAACAGCAGAGGCCAGGTACAAATGTGGCCAGCCAGGGCCCACTACTGGAGGACGAGGAGGACGAGGATGAGGAGGAGGTGGAGGAGGATGAGGATGAAGCATGGTCACAGAGGGGTGGCACCCAACGCAGCTCGGGCCCATCACTGGTGCGTGGCTGGGGGGAAAGGCAGGACAATGACGATACGCCTCCCACAGAGGACAGCTTGTCCTTACCCCTGGGCAGCCTGGCACACATGAGCGACTACATGCTGCAGTGCCTGCGCAACGACAGCAGAGTTGCCCACATTTTAACGTGTGCGGACTACTGGGTTGCCACCCTGCTGGATCCACGGTACAAAGACAATGTGCCCACCTTACTTCCTGCACTGGAGCGTGATAGGAAGATGCGCGAGTACAAGCGCACGTTGGTAGACGCGCTACTGAGAGCATTCCCAAATGTCACAGGGGAACAAGTGGAAGCCCAAGGCCAAGGCAGAGGAGGAGCAAGAGGTCGCCAAGGCAGCTGTGTCACGGCCAGCTCCTCTGAGGGCAGGGTTAGCATGGCAGAGATGTGGAAAAGTTTAGTCAACACGCCACAGCTAACTGCACCACCACCTGATACGCAACGTGTTAGCAGGAGGCAACATTTCACTAACATGGTGGAACAGTACGTGTGCACACACCTCCACGTACTGACTGATGGTTCGGCCCCTTTCAACTTCTGGGTCTCTAAATTGTCCACGTGGCCAGAGCTAGCCTTTTATGCCTTGGAGGTGCTGGCCTGCCCGGCGGCCAGCGTTTTGTCTGAACGTGTATTCAGCACGGCAGGGGGCGTCATTACAGACAAACGCAGCCGCCTGTCTACAGCCAATGTGGACAAGCTGACGTTCATAAAAATGAACCAGGCATGGATCCCACAGGACCTGTCCATCCCTTGTGCAGATTAGACATTAACTACCTCCCCTTAACCATATATTATTGTACTCCAGGGAACTTCCTCATTCAATCCTATTTTTATTTTCATTTTACCATTATATTGCGAGGCTACCCAAAGTTGAATGAACCTCTCCTCTGTCTGGGTGCCGGGGCCTAAATATATGACAATGGACTGTTGCAGTGGTGGCTGACATGAAGCCTGATTCTCTGCTATGACATGCAGACTGATTCTCTGCTGACATGAAGCCAGATTCTCTGTTACGGGACCTCTCTCCTCTGCCTGGGTGCTGGGCCTAAATATATGACAATGGACTGTTACAGTGGTGGCTGACGTGAAGCCTGATTCTCTGCTTTGACATGCAGACCAATTCTCTGCTGACATGAAGCCAGATTCTCTGTTACGGGACCTCTCTCCTCTGCCTGGGTGCCTGGGCCTAAATATATGCCAATGGACTGTTCCAATGTTGGGTGACGTGAAGCCTGATTCTCTGCTATGACATGCAGACTGATTCTCTGCTGACATGAAGCCAGATTCTCTGTTACGGGACCTCTCTCCTCTGCCTGGGTGCCTGGGCCTAAATATATGCCAATGGACTGTTCCAATGTTGGGTGACGTGAAGCCTGATTCTCTGCTATGACATGCAGACTGATTCTCTGCTGACATGAAGCCAGATTCTCTGTTACAGGACCTCTCTCCTCTGCCTGGGTGCTTGGCCTAAATATATGACAATGGACTGTTACAGTGGTGGCTGACGTGAAGCCTGATTCTCTGCTATGACATGCAGACTGATTCTCTGCTGACATGAAGCCAGATTCTCTGTTACGGGACCTCTTTCCTCTGCCTGGGTGCTGGGCCTAAATATATGACAATGGACTGTTGCACTGGTGGCTGACGTGAAGCCTGATTCTCTGCTATGACATGCAGACTGATTCTCTGCTGACATGAAGCCAGATTCTCTGTTACGGGACCTCTCTCCTCTGCCTGGGTGCTGGGCCTAAATATATGACAATGGACTGTTACAGTGGTGGCTGACGTGAAGCCTGATTCTCTGCTATGACATGCAGACTGATTCTCTGCTGACATGAAGCCAGATTCTCTGTTACGGGACCTCTCTCCTCTGCCTGGGTGCTGGGCCTAAATATATGACAATGGACTGTTACAGTGGTGGCTGACGTGAAGCTTGATTCTCTGCTATGACATGCAGACTGATTCTCTGCTGACACAAAGCCAGATTCTCTGTTACGGGACCTCTCTCCTCTGCCTGGGTGCTGGGCCTAAATATATGACAATGGACTGTTACAGTGGTGGCTGAAGTGAAGCCTGATTCTCTGCTATGACATGCAGACTGATTCTCTGCTGACATGAAGCCAGATTCTCTGTTACGGGACCTCTCTCCTCTGCCTGGGTGCTGGGCCTAAATATATGACAATGGACTGTTACAGTGGTGGCTGACGTGAAGCCTGATTCTCTGCTATGACATGCAGACTGATTCTCTGCTGACATGAAGCCAGATTCTCTGTTACCGGACCTTTTCCTCTGCCTGGGTGCCTGGGCCTAAATATATGCCAATGGACTGTTCCAATGTTGGGTGACGTGAAGCCTGATTCTCTGCTATGACATGCAGACTGATTCTCTGCTGACATGAAGCCAGATTCTCTGTTACGGGACCTCTCTCCTCTGCCTGGGTGCCTGGGCCTAAATATATGCCAATGGACTGTTCCAATGTTGGGTGATGTGAAGCCTGATTCTCTGCTATGACATGCAGACTGATTCTCTGCTGACATGAAGCCAGATTCTCTGTTACAGGACCTCTCTCCTCTGCCTGGGTGCTGGGCCTAAATATATGACAATGGACTGTTACAGTGGTGGCTGACGTGAAGCCTGATTCTCTGCTATGACATGCAGACTGATTCTCTGCTGACATGAAGCCAGATTCTCTGTTACGGGACCTCTCTCCTCTGCCTGGGTGCTGGGCCTAAATATATGACAATGGACTGTTGCACTGGTGGCTGACGTGAAGCCTGATTCTCTGCTATGACATACAGACTGATTCTCTGCTGACATGAAGCCAGATTCTCTGTTACGGGACCTCTCTCCTCTGCCTGGGTGCTGGGCCTAAATATATGACAATGGACTGTTGCACTGGTGGCTGACGTGAAACCTGATTCTCTGCTATGACATGCAGACTGATTCTCTGCTGACATGAAGCCAGATTCTCTGTTACGGGACCTCTCTCCTCTGCCTGGGTGCTGGGCCTAAATATATGACAATGGACTGTTACAGTGGTGGCTGACGTGAAGCCTGATTCTCTGCTATGACATGCAGACTGATTCTCTGCTGACATGAAGCCAGATTCTCTGTTACGGGACCTCTCTCCTCTGCCTGGGTGCTGGGCCTAAATATATGACAATGGACTGTTACAGTGGTGGCTGAAGTGAAGCCTGATTCTCTGCTATGACATGCAGACTGATTCTCTGCTGACATGAAGCCAGATTCTCTGTTACGGGACCTCTCTCCTCTGCCTGGGTGCTGGGCCTAAATATAGGACAATGGACTGTTCCAATGTTGGGTGACGTGAAGCCTGATTCTCTGCTATGGTACCTCTCTCCAATTGATATTGGTTAATTTTTATTTATTTTATTTTTATTTTTATTCATTTCCCTATCCACATTTGTTTGCGGGGGATTTACCTACATGTTGCTGCCTTTTGCAGCCTTCTAGCTCTTTCCTGGGCTGTTTTACTGCCTTTTTAGTGCCGAAAAGTTCGGGTCCCCATTGACTTCAATGGGGTTCGGGACGAAGTTCGGGTCGGGTTCGGATCCCGAACCCGAACATTTCCGGGAAGTTCGGCCGAACTTCTCGAACCCGAACATCCAGGTGTCCGCTTAACTCTAGTCTCTAACACTAAACCCTGCCTAAAAAAATTAAACTAAAATTCCTGTCCCTACTCTATCTGTCCCTTTTGCTACAGCTAGCCCTGACTAAGACTGAGCCGAACCACGTGTCATCGGGTGCTATATTGCACCCGATGACGCGTTCCGACCAGCCAATTACTGTAATGCCAGTAACCATCATGGCTACGGCATTACAGTGAGTGCCAGTACTTCCCCGCATGTTTATTGGCTGTGTAGCAGCTAACAAACATGCGGGGAGGAGACTTGAGCATCGCGCTTGAGCACGCGCGTGTTCGGCCGATCACCGCGATGTGCCGAGTATCGCGATGCTCGAGTCAAAATGGTGTTCGGCCGAGCATGCTTGTCCAACACTACTAAGTAGGACTTCCAAAGTTTGGCAAAGTTGGTGTGGAAGATTGAGAGAATGGAATTTTATTTGTACTTGTGCGCCCAAAGATTAATTTAAATGGACATGCCATATATTGTGACTAGTGGTGACCAATTTTGTCGATTTGTGAATTCATTTTCCTACTTTTACTGTTAGTAATATTTTCTGAGTTGAATTGCAACACAGTACAACTTAACCCTATTATTGGGTTGGACCGGACCACCAGAGGACAGAAGGAGTTTTTGTTAGTTCCCTGGTCTTGAGATAATACTGGGTCTAGGAGAAGCACCTCTTTAACTGCATTGGTGGGTCTGTGGTGGGCTTGAGGCAGTTCAGTCCCACCCTCGTCACAATTGTTAATTTTTAGTTTCGGCCTATAAAGTTATAGTTGTACAGTACAGTATATTTATGTGCTTCGACTCTGCCCACCGTGATCTGTTCAATGTTTATAGCAGCATTGGAAAAACAAAATCTATTTTATGCGACAAGTATGAATCAGCTCGGGCCACCATGTGTCTTCTCCATCATCCTCAGGATTGTAGAGTGCCAGCAGTAGTCACATCTTGTCAGTTTTACTGGATAAGTAACTCCAGTTCTGACCTCTGGTTCACTCTCTATGTCCTATAACTCAGACTTTACTGTGGGTTTTATTGGATTTATGGCAAGAACTTTCCTTTAACTGCAAACATCAAGTGTTGTAAATTGACTCCGAGCTCCAGTGTTACTCACCCCTCAGACAGAATTCTTGTAAAATAAGAAAAAGCCCTTTAAACCAGTCAAGGATATGGCTGATACATTGTTTTATAGGGGATTTATTTGTATCAACTGCAGTTATCGTGAAGGACTTGGCCACATGTAGTTTACATATCAACCTGAAGTACGTTGTTTTATTTCCCTTTGTTCTTGTCCTATCTCAATAGATCTAACCCAATGTGTTAGATATATGGGCTCCTATTAGAGTACTAAGATCAGTCCAACAGTAGTGACTCCCATAGGTTCAGGGCTGGTTTTCGGGGGTAGCCCTACATTCCTAGGTAGCCCCTGAGGAAAGAACATTCCAAGGAATGAAAAATGATTCTGTTACACCTTCAGTTCCAGGAGCTTCAGAGAACTCATTAACTCTGAAAGACACCCTGTAGTGGAGAGAAAACCATCCAGTATGCGGCAGTTCTGTGGGAGAAAATGCCTTGTTGATGCTAGAGGTCAGAGGAGAATGGGCCGACTGATTCAAGCTGATAGAAGAGCAACGTTGACTGAAATAACCACTCGTTACAACCGAGGTATGCAGCAAAGCACAACTCGTTACAACACGCACAACCTTGAGGCGGATGGGCTACAACAGCAGAAGACTCCACCGGCTACCACTCATCTCCACTACAAATAGGAAAAAGAGGCTACAATTTGCACGAGCTCACCAAAATTGGACTGTTGAAGACTGGAAAAATGTTGCCTGGTCTGATGAGTCTCGATTTCTGTTGAGACATTCAAATGGTAGAGTCCAAATTTGGCGTAAACAGAATGAGAACATGTATCCATCATGCCTTGTTACCACTGTGCAGGATGGTGGTGGTGGTGTAATGGTGTGGGGGATATTTTCTGGGCGCACTTTAGGCCCCTTAGTGCCAATTGCCCATCGTTTAAATGCCACGGGCTACCTGAGCAGTTCTCAAGGCAAAAGGGGGTCCAACACCATATTAGTATGGTGTTCCTAATAATTCTGTAGGTGAGTGTATGGCTGTTAGTATGATTTGCATACAGTGTGACGGTATTATTTATTATACATTGCTTTAAAATGACAAGAAAAGCTGGAAAGAAATGGCAAGAAGGGGCTTTTCTCTGCTTGTTTCCCAGAGCTCGATTTCACATAATTTCCATAATTCCCCTTCATATGTCTTGAGAACAATTATGTATCCCGCAGCATTTCTATCTTATGATCCTATTCCTTGGGAATCCCAGTTACTGTTCTTCCAGGATGTTTAAAAACAAGTTTCTTTGAATGTAATTGTCCAACATTGAACACAATTTTTAATTTCTGTAAGCTAAACAAGGTATGAAATTCTGAGATAGTTAGGTTAACCCATTAAGGACGAAACCAATTTGGGGCTTTGTGAAGACAAATATTGTTTTGTTTTTGTCAAACTTCATTCAATCTGCCATTTTTTAAATTATTATATTATTTTAGTGTCAAAAATCTTTTTATTAAAGTTAAGCAAGCAGAATACAAAGACACAAAGTATGACCATAGCATCTATCCTTGCCAGTTCCACTTCAATGCAATGGACTGTGAGTAAGAAACGACAGGTGTGTGACTAAAAAAGAAAAAGGACTAATTGGAGTGGGAAGAAGGAGAAAAGATGGGGGAGGATCAAGGAGAAGTGGAGCAGAATGTGCAGAAGATAAAAGATAGGAATAGACAATAGAAGTGTATAAGACTAATATGTATAAACTAATATACTCTTGGATGTAAAGCAGATGTACCATGACCAAGGGAGGTCCAAAAACTAATTAAAGGCCGGACAGAAGACCTTATTAGATATAGATGGTAGCGTTATTAGCATTATCTAGGTTAGCAGTGTTATCAGGGGATGACTAATTATTCTAAAAAACAGACCATGGACACCAGAGTTTGAAAAATTTGGCATGACATCTGAGTTCCCAGCTAGAGAAGTCCTCCAACCTTTAAATCTCATCAAGTTTAGAGAACCAGTGATTAGTAGTAGGGGCATTTGTGTTCAGCCAATTCAAGAGGATGAGTAATCTGGCACCTTGAATAAGCTGGGTAGGTAGATTGTGTTTAGACAGGTTCTATGTTGAGTGGGGAAGCCATAGAAGAACAGAGTCTGGAGCCAAATTCTAAGACCACTGGTAGTTCTAAGCTGCTTCTTCACTGATTCCCAAAAGGGCCTAATCTTGGGGCAAGACAACCATTTATGAAGCAAGGAACCCTTCCCTCTCTCGAAACACCAGCATTAGTCCGAGTTAGATAAACCCATCTTTTTCATAAGGAGGGGGTTTTATATCAACATGTTAAGGTCTTGAAAGAGTGTTCCTGAATATGAACGAATCCCTTCTATCTCAGGCTTTAATGAAGGCAGGTAGCCCACATGAAGTGGTGGATAAGAGGTGACCATGCAACACAGAGGTTAGTTGGAGTGGTAATGAGAAGTGAAGCAGATGTTTTATTTTTAATTTTTTATGTCCATGACCCGTAGCAGTTTCCAGCCTTGCTTTAAGCCAGCACGACTTCTTAGATATAATATTGGGGCAACTTATGATTTAGGTCAACATTTAAAGAGGTTGTCTCACAAAAAATATTTTAAAATTCTGAAACCAGCTCCTGGATTTGAATGCATTTGTAATTGCATGTAATTAAAAATGTTGTATAGCCAGTGAACACCACTTGCTGTTTGTTCTTTTTTTTTATTTCTCTGTCCACCTTGCTGAGGTGGTTGCACATGCTCAGTTTCATCCTTCAACTGCAACCAGGCATATTTTCTGTTAGAAGCTGTGATAGTTACAGCAAGAGAGCTGCAGCAGAAAGTGCATGCCCCCGAGAAAGGACACATCACTCAGAAAGGACAACAACCCATTAGAAAGGACATGAGCTGCCAGCTTGTATATAAATTTAGCAGAGCAACTGGAGAAATGAATGGGGGGAGCTCTGTATTCATGTGAGGTACAGGGCTAGGTGGACACAGATATTTTTTGATCAAAATATATTTGCTAAGAACCTCATATTTATTTATCATTAGAGATGAGTGAATTTTTCAAAAATTCGATCCGGCCGGTTCACTGAATTTTAAAAAAATATTTGGTTCGATACGAATTTATTTGCGGTGAATCGCATTAAAAAACTGCTATTTCCTGGCTGCAGAGAGCCTTTATAGGGGTGTAGAACTCTGTGCCAGTAACACGCATAGGGAGTCTGCTGTGGTAGTGAAACAATACTGTGAGTCAGTATGACAAGCAGATGACAGGCGTCGCTCTTAGAATCACTGCGCTCTTCACTTATTTGGGCAGTCATGGGGCCAAAACTCACCAAATAGCTCAAGTATGAACTCAGCCTTAGGCTCCATTCAGAAGTCCATAGTGCATTGCGGATCCGCAATACACCCGGCCGGCACCCCCATAGAAATGCCTATTCTTGTCTGCAATTGCAGGCAAGAATAGGACATGCTCTATTTTTTTCCGGAGCTGCGGACCGGAAGATCGGGGCCGCGCTCCAGAAATGCAGATGCGGACAGCACACTGTGTGCTATCCGCATCTCTTCCGGCTCCATAGAGAATAAATGGGTCCGCACCTGTTCCGCATAATTGCGGAACCGATGCTGACCCATTCTATAGACGTCTGAAACAGATGCTGACTCATTCTATAGACGTCTGAAACAGATGCTGACCCATTCTATAGACATATGAATGGAGCCTTACAGGTCGATGATAGCGCCAAGAAGAAGCGCACTCCTTTTACACCGTCGGCAGCTGATTCCACATAGATGTCTACAGAACCTGTTCTATTAAACACTTACACAAGTAGAGCCCTCCCTTCCCCGACAGACTGGAGAGGGTGTCAGCAGTAAGATTGTGTTGACATCACTGATTTTGCTATTCCTCTGATCCGTCAGAACAATAACCCCCAAAAAACTGATCCTGTTTGTGGAGCATCCGCCTTCACTCGGTCAGCATTTGGTCAGTAATCCATCAGTATTGCTAATGCCAAAAAAACAGGAGTAGATACAAAACAGAGATGCCCGAGTCAACTATTCAAGAACCGCTGGGTTGATGGTCAAGACACGACCGCTAGATGACACCGGGAGCTCAGGCCTCTCGCTGCGACTTCTGCTGCCACGGCCTCTTACTCTGCTGCGACCTCTGCGTGCGCCAGAAACATTTAGGACTCTGCCACTCCCCTGTGCAGGGCCTGGCACTTCTCTGCCTGATATACTGTTAGATCATATAAATAAATAAAAAGGAAGTTAAAACACCCCAAAAAAAGTCTGTAATTTTCTCACTTCACCACACAACGGTTAATAAGCCCTTTTTTCCACTTATACACGCCACAGAAGGCTTAGGAACATATAACTGCACTGCTGAACGGCAAATATATTTTACTTTTGGCACTGATACACAACAAAAAGGGCTTTAGAACATATAACTGCACCGCTGAACGGCAAATAGGCCCTTATTTTTTTCCACTAATACACGCCACAGAAGGCTTTAGAACATATAACTGCACCACTGAACGGCAAATATATTTTTCTTTTGCCACTAATACACAACATAAAGGGCTATAGAACATATAACTGCACTGCTGATGTTGGGGCAAAACCCCCAACTCTATAATTGTTGGGGTCCCAATTGAAGTTTTGTTTATGAGCGCTCAAGAGAGCTGACACAGGCACTCTGCTGAATCAAATTCTCTCTCTCCTTTATTATATAAAAGCATACATCTTTACATCTTAACACTAAGCATAGACAAATCTGGCATACCACCAAACGGGTGGAAAGAAAAACTAATGATTTGATTGGTTATTCATAAAAGGCAATACTTCCGCACCATACTAACAGAATTCTACTAATTAAAACGTTTCTGCAGCATCTTATCTCAGAGTTGACATTTTTCAGCAGTACATTCCAAACTCAGAAGGAACATAAGAAATTATATAAAGTGGCTCATCCTTCCTGTTATCATAGACAGGTGCTCTCACTATGCTGTGGTTCACCTCAACCACAATATATTATAACAAGAAAGTATTGCAGCTGGTGGGCACTCAATATCTGTCACTAGACATTGGGAACAACACATTTATTATTTAACATTCCACCAAATTTCAATCAATTACATAACATTCAATCAATATTGTTCAATTCTTTGTATATCTGACTGCAATGGCGTCCCACTACAAGTCAGTTCACTCACCCCTCTTCTTCTACCCGATGGCGTGCACATGCCTGCAGTTTTTCTTAAGAGCTGTTGCTGCGTTGCTCGGGGACCTTCTTCTGGTTTCTGTTCGGCGTCCCACGTGTTCAAGATATCTCACGTGATCGGAGCCTCGGAGCGTCCCACGTGACCTGTACTCTGTTCGGTTTGCTTGATTCGAATAGCTTGTTTTACGGAGTCGGTACCAACCTCCGTACATGCGATTATTTAGAGAATGTTTCTATTGGGCTTTCCGCAACAGTCTGTTAATAGTTGCAATGCTGTAGGACGTCTTCTTAATATAAGGATCTCATCCACTCCTGCTATACGCGTTTCGGGGTTGCGTACCCCTTCCTCAGTAGATACTCGAATCAAGCAAACCGAACAGAGTACAGGTCACGTGGGACGCTCCGAGGCTCCGATCACGTGAGATATCTTGAACACGTGGGACGCCGAACAGAAACCAGAAGAAGGTCCCCGAGCAACGCAGCAACAGCTCTTAAGAAAAACTGCAGGCATGTGCACGCCATCGGGTAGAAGAAGAGGGGTGAGTGAACTGACTTGTAGTGGGACGCCATTACAGTCAGATATACAAAGGATTGAACAACAAGCAGTAAGTACAAATATTACACTGCATATAATAACCCCTGATCCGAAATACTACCCTAATAATTTGCTACACAACTGAGACTTTCTAACCATTGAAGGACATCAGCATGTCATTAGCTAGTGCTCCGCATTAATTGCACCCCATCAACTGCACTTTATTGACTGCACTCTACAAAATAGTGTGGAATTTTTAAGAGTTTTGGAGAGATTTTATGGAAGAATCTATGATACTCTAATTAATTATCAATCGATCCTTGGTTAATCCGCAGGAATCATATAATAATTCCTATCTAACCTCCAGATAATTTAGGAATTTTAGGGATTGATTTACATTGTCTTATATAATATTATTGTGATATATTGATTGAATGTTATGTAATTGATTGGAATTTGGTGAAATTTTAAATAATAAATGTGTTGTACCCAATGTGTAGTGACAGATATTGAGTGGCCACTATACAATACTTTCTTGTCAGAAGGAACATAACTCTCTCTTGCATGTCAGACTCTGATAAGGAAGCTGCTTACCTTGGCCTTGCAGTTAGGAACATTTGATCTATATACACAGAGACTCCCTACATCCTTCCAGCTGGCCAATAAAATTATTTTTTCAACATATGCACAAGATGGAGGACATGTTTGTACAAAATGGATTCTCATTCCTCACAAGAGAGGGATATCTTGCAACTGACTTCTTAACCCAGAGGTAACTCAGTTGGGATAGGTCCAACTGCCAGCCGGAGGCCAATTCCCTATCAGGTATTGATGCAGTTCCCAAGACCTCTCAATAATCTTTGTAGTTTCTCCTTTTGGTACAGAACCTGTTGGCTCACATAAACATAAGCTTAATCACAGCATATACTACTATTATAATTACCACTACTTGCATTATTGTTTGTCTTGCCACCAGGGAGCCTCCACCCACCCTGCTATGGAGAGAGGGACTACAGTGGAGTTATAATTTTGATCACCAGGCCCTGGTCCTCTTTGTGAGACAAACTGCCAACAAGACATATGAATAAGTTCTTTAAAAGTCAAAGGGATTGACAGATAAGGCATCGTTTTTGAACTCACAGGGACTGTGAGTATAAATCCAACAGTCTTTTTAATTTTACTGTCAGAGTCCTCTAAACATCATCCTTCAGTTGTTGGTTAAGTGCCATTGTTCCCAGGATTAAGGTGGCCATCAGCAGGAGGATCCTCATCCTTGGGTGTCAGAACTTTCTTGCAGTGAGAAGCGTGTATCCAGTTAGGGTTTTCTTCAACCTTTACTGCTATATCAGTAGTCAAAAGGACTTGGAAAGGACCGTCAAATCTGGGATTCAGGCCTTTCCTCACATGTCTTTTTATTACCACCCAGTCTCCTGGTTTCAGACTGTGTGTTCCTTCTACTGAATCTTGAAGGGAAGCAAACATTTGTTTATGGGTGTGCTCCTGCCTCTATGTGAGGGCCCGCATGTAGCTTGTTAGGCTATCATTGTTCATTTGAAACTGTTGTGGAAAATACAATCCTAATCTGGGGGTGCTTCCAAACAGAATCTCAAATGGGGATAATCCTGTCTGATTCAATAACTTCAGGGACACCATACCTGCACACCAGTTCATTGACCAGCTTCTTTGCTGTGTTCTTTGCATTTGCCTTTGCTACTGGGAAGGCTTCCAGCCACCCTGAAAAGAGATCAACACATACAAGGACAAATTCATATACTTCTACCTTAGGCAGTTGTATATAGTCTATCTGCAGTCTCTGGAACAGGTAAAGTGGCCTGGGGGTATGCTTGCTTGGAGTCTTCACCACTTGACAGGGATTGTTCAATGCACAGACCATACATCCTTGTACAAACCGAGAGGCTACTGTAGAAAATCCTGGAGCAATCCACCCTGCATTAACCACACTGGAGGGGCTTGTTCGAGCATTCTTTGAAATGTACTTACAGAAATGTCTTCAGGTCTTAAGGCTCTCACCGGGGTGGCTTCAGCATTTAGTGGCTGAAGTGCAGCTTGTTTGGCTGCCTTGTCTGCTCGATCATTGCCTTTTGCTTCCACTGTTGTGCATCTGCAGCGGACCGGACTGTAGGGGCAGTATGTGAGTGCACGGTGGGCTGATGGGCGTAGTAGTCATACTCACGGTTTTGCAGCATCCTGGGTCGGCGTGCAGTGATGAGGAAGACAGCAATAAATCCTCCAGGGCACTCTCTATTGCAGGGAACACCAGCCAGATGAAAGTTGAGGTGCCTTTAATGGTAATGGGTATGCTTAGGGTGCTTCGGTGGCTGGGCCCTGTGTTCATGATGCCAGCACTGTGAGATGCAATTAGGAGATGAAGCTGATCCAAAGGTCATCAATGTGTACAAAAGTCATTTACAGCAAGGCAGCTTTTACAGTGATTCAGATTACTTTCAGAAGTTGCATAAGGGGAAGTTTTCTATGACAATCAATCTTTCTCCCTTGTTTCTCCAGGCTGGAGGGATGGACTATCTCTGCTGTACTGCACTAATCATATACTTCTGTATCTTCTCTAGTAATACTATATTCTGACAGATGGCCTTTCTGTTCTTGGTTATGGTGGGCAGCTTGTAGCTTAGAATCTCTCCTACCTAATGAGCCAGATAAACGACAGTTACCTTCCAATATTCTCACTCCCTCTCTGAGTTGCCTGGTTCTTCTGTAATCTTTTCCTTCCTATGGGCTGGTACATGGAACTAACTGTGGAGTTTTTGCAACTCTCCAAGATGCCTGCTGAGGTGCAGCTTTGTCCTCAGACATCACACACACTGACCTTCTTCTCCTTCTCCTCTGTACTGTGTGAATGGCAAGGTCAGCCCTGGGAGGCTCATTAGAACCTCCCCCTCCCTGTGCAACTTTATTGAAACTCAGGCACAAGCACATTTTCATGGAACACAATCACAGTATTATGCAGTGTGATTCAGGACACTGCATCCCCCTCTGCTTTAATGTATGTCTTGCCACGATGATGCATCGCCTGAAAAATATAAAAAGAGCATGCACGCATATACACAGTACCATTACTCCATTCTTGTGTTTTCTCTTCTTTGGCTATAAGAGAATTGGGTTAGGCATATACATCAGGAGCATCACAATATAGAATGAGTGACAAGGGCCGTAGTTTCTCTTGTAACAGGGGATCTGGGGTCGCTGACCTGGTACGGTGAATCTTTTTAGGGCATCCATAGGGCAACAGGAAATTCTTCCAGAAAACATTTGCAGCGGTTTGGGCTGTTAAGTCTTTAACAGGTACAACTACTATGAATTTGGTGTAGTGATCAATTATTGTCATGGCGTAGGTAATAGTGTTGATCGCGAATATTCAAATCGCTAATTTTATTCACGAATATCGCCAATTCGAGATTTCGCAAAGATGTAGAATATAGTGCTATATATTCACATTCGTAAATATTCTAGATTTTTTTTCTCATCTGAACCCCTGATCCCTCCCTGCTTCTTGCTTATGGGCCAATGAGAAGGCTACAATATCTTTGTCTGAGCTTAGCAACATCCCTAGCAACCAATAAGAAAGTTGCCTACCCCTTACTATATAAGAACCTCCCCAGCAGCCATTTTCTGCAGTTTTTTGCAGTTCTGAGAGTGACAGCAGTTAGATAGTGATATAGTGTTCTGCTGTCCATACATACATGCTACAGACATAGTGCTGTGATGTCACAAGTTCACAACCATACTTAATGCACCAATCAGTAATATTTAGTCAGACCTGCTAAATGTGAAGTTGCAGGTATTGCGCAAAAATATGTGCCTCATTAATTGCCGATTTGCGCAATCGCGAATATATTGGAGCACTCTATCTGCATATAAAGCTATTGTAATGTTCTACTGTGCCAACCATTTTCTCCAGTCTCAGGAAACTTCTAGCAACTTGAAAAATGTAGCGAAAGTGACCCACACCTGTATTGTGCGCGCATTGCGCGAATATTACAGTGCCGATTTTCGCAATCAAGAAAATAATCGCAAATTCCCGAATTTGTGAATTTATTATGAATATTTACCCAAATATTCGTGAAATATTGCAAATTCGAATATTGCCCCTGCTGCTCATCATTAGTTTGTATATCCTTAGCGACTTGGTTCTAGCTTTATGTGATCAATGGCCACTATTTCTAGAGGTGTTCGGCTTACAATGGGATGTAATCGTGCTCTTTGATCATGTATCTCAATTCTTAAAATGGCACAAGTAGAACATTCTCGAGACCAATTTTCAATATCTTCTCTCATTCCTAAACCAATAAAATCTTCGGCAGGATGGTGGCTTCTGTTTTTTGTTCACCAAAGTGTCCTGACCTATCGTGGTACATTTCAAGGACGATTCTGGCATCTCGGCGTGGTACTATATTTGATGCAGCCGATCATTGGTGACAGGATCTAGGGTTCTTCTTAACATTAGTCCTTTGTGCATGAACAGTTGTTTTCTGTGTCTCCATAGATTGAGCAGCTCTGGATCTGCATTCTTTCTGCGGATTCTTTCTGGTGTTCTTCCACTAGTGAAGAAATCTTGTAGCTCACCTAATACTCTGCTCTCTGCTTGCTATTTGATCCACCTTTCTTTCTCAACTTGGGGTTCTGAATTTCTCTGCTGTTAGAAGTTGAGGACTTCTTTACCTTTGTCTTTGACGGTGATAACATCTGGTTGGGCAAATTGTTTGTAGAAAGCGGCATCTCTACTTCTTTCCAAATGTCTTCCTGTTCAGTAGGGTCTTCTATGGTATGTAGGCGAGATAAGGCATCTGAATTTTTATTTGACTTTCCTGTTCTGTACTTGTAGTTGGCAAGACGTGAGGTCCATCTTTGTTCTAAGGCTCCTAACTTGGCTGTGTTGAGGTGCGCTAGTGGGTTGTTATCAGTATAGGTCACAAATGGTGTTGCTGCAAGTTAGTCTTTAAATTTTTCAGTGACAGCCCACACAAAGTGCGAGGAATTCTAGCTTGAAGGAACTGTAGTTCTGGTCATTTCTCTCGACACCTTTAACAGATCTGCTGGCATAAGCAATTACTCTCTCCTTACCTTCCTGCAATTTAGATAGGACAGTTCCCAGGCCTTTCTTACTGGCATCAGTGTAGAGTTGGAATGGCTGTTAGTAATCTGAATAGCCTAAGACAGGTGGTTCGGTCAACTTCTTCTTCAGGAGTTGGAAAGTGATATCTCTATCTTTATTCCATTCAATTGGTATCTGGGCTTTCTGGTACTTCTTGGGATGTCCTCTCAGGAGTTCTTGTATCATTTCAGCAATCTGGGCAAAGTGAGGGATGAAACGTCTGTAGTATCCTGCAAAACAAAGATAACTTCTCACTTCTTTTACTGTGGTAGGAGTAGGCCAATTCTCGACTGCAGCTATCTTCTCTGGGTCTGGCTTGACACCTTCAGAACTGAAAATATGCCCCAGGTACTTGACTTCTGGTTTAAGCAGGTAGCACTTAGAGGGTTTGATCTTGAGTCTGTGCTTGATGAGGACTTGAAAAACTTCTGCAAGATGTTTTAAGTGGTCTTCATAGGATTTAGAATAGATGATGACATCATCTAGGTATAACAAAGTTCTTGTGGCCTAAACAGCGTTCCTTTAGTCTTTGGAAAGTTCCAGGTGCATTGCAAAGTTAAAAGGGCATGTAGTTAAATTCAAATAGGCCTGTAGGTGTAGTAAATGCTGTTTTTTCACGATATTCAGGAGTCATGGGTAGTGATAAACGAACATCGGCCGGGACGATTCGCGAACACGCGTTCACGATCAAATGTTCGCGAACCACTCGTTTGCGGCGGGCCCTATTCACTTTAATGGCAGGCGAACCTGAAAAACCTTACTAGAAGTACACAAATAGTCCCACAACATGGACAGGGATAATCCAGAGGGGGATCATTGGCAAAAATTCCCACCATTTTTTTTTATTTTAATCAGGGGCCATTTTTATGCGTCTTAAAGGGAAACTCTCAAAAATGTGCCCTGCTGGAACCTATCGGTTTGATGTATACAAATGTGCAGCACTCCACGTTTTGTATCCTGTAGAGTCCTTTAAAAAAATGCATACTTTAACGTAAAGAAAAATTTCAATCATGTAACTGTATGGTGAACGGATGCCACTGTATGCATTAAATGGATGGCAAAAATAGGATGTGAACCCAGCCCTAGTATCAAAATAAGCACCAGTACACATCGGAGCAGCGTGGCGGAGAGGGGAGGCCGCCATGTACTGACAGAGCGCTGCCTGGTCCTGGTGGTCAGAATCTATATAGTATAAAGATGTTAGCCCTACCCTGAATAATAATGCAATTAGGTGGTCATTTATTATATAGAAATACGTCTATGTTAGGCAAATTTCTGACACAGATTGTGGCGCAAAGGTCCATAGCACTGCAATCTGCATATTTTTCCCTCTCATGCCAGGTCTAAAAAAGGATGGCGTGGGCAGGGAAAGGGATAAGTTATGGAAATCCAGCTGTTGGAAACCACCGCAATACATTGACCGGATAACACCTCTGTACAGTGCCCGGATAACACCGCCATACCGTGACCGGATAAAAGAGTATAAGAGGGCACATTATTTCTTCAAATAGTGTTTTTCACTCTGTGTAGATGCGGTAAGGCAGCAAAACCGCAAAAAAATGCTGCAGTACCTAAATGCACTATATAGAAAGTATATTATTGGTATATAACACCCCTGCCTTAATCAGTTTTTTTGGGGGGAAACTGGTAAATCACACCAGTAGAAATTATTTGTTCCAATGGCGTTTGTCCCTCTATATAGCTACGGTATCACAGCAGAACCGCACACAACTGCTGCACAATACAATTGCAATATAATATACTTTCTATGTTAAAAAGTATTTTATAAGTATATTACACCCCTCAGTATGTCACACCTATCGATAGCACACCTATACCAGTCCTTAAAGGACTTTTGTGGCCCTATTAGCTAGCGATTAATGTCCCTAACAGTCTGTCCCTGCTCCACACAGCAACCTCTACCTATACTGGCAAAAGACTGAATGTAAAATGGTAGCCAGACCAAGTTTATTTATATGGTAGGGGATCTGTCCATGTGCTGAAATGTCTCAATTGGCTGTCCTGTACCACCTGATGGATGTGTCATGGGTCAAAGTTCTTAACAATGTAAAAGAATATGGCGTGCTCGATAATCGCCATATGTTCGCCCGTTCGTCAAACAGTGAACTAGCAAAGTTCGCTGCGAAATGACCGCCGGGCGAACCGTAAGGCGATCTGTATTCGTGACGCCAGCACCGTGAGGTGCAATTAGGAGATGATGTGGAATAAGGAGACCAAGTTTCTTAACAAACTCCCAGTACTTTAATGAAGCTGATCCAAAGGTCATCAATGTATGCAAAAGTCATTTACATCAAGGCAGCTTTTACAGTAATTCAGATTACTTCCAGAAGTTGCATAAGGGGCATTTTTCTATGACAATCAATCTTTCTCCCTTGTTTCTCCAGGCTGGAGGGATGGACTATCTCTGCTGTACTATATAATCATATACTTCTGTAGCCTCTCTAGGAATACTATATTCTGACAGATGGCCTTTCTGTCCTTGGTTATGGTGGGCAGCTTGTAGCTTAGAATCTCTCCACCTAATACAAAGGAGACTAGAACCTGATAAACGACAGTTACCCTTCCTTTGCCAATATTCTCACTCCCTCTCTGAGTTGCCTGGTTCTTCTGTAATCTTTCCCTTATATGGGCAGAGGCATGAAACTAACTGTGGAGTTTTTGTAACTCTCTAAGATGGCTGCTGAGGTGTAGCTTTGTCCTCAGACATCACACACACTGACCTCCTTTTCCTTTGTACTGTATGCAGGGCGGAGTCAGCCCTGGGAGGCTTGTTAGAACCTCCCCCTCTCTGTGCAACTTTATGGAAACTCAGGCACAAGCACATTTTCATGAAACACAATCACAGTATTAAGCAGTGTGTTTCAGGGCACCACACATCTTGTATGAGCCTTTACCTTAATAATAGCAACTTCCTCTGGTAATAACAGAGAGTTAATAAGTAGAGTTGAGCAAACACCTGGATGTTCGGGTTCGAGAAGTTCGGCCGAACTTCCCGGAAATGTTCGGGTTCGGGATCCGAACCCGACCCGAACTTTGTCCCGAACCCGAACCCCATTGAAGTCAATGGGGACCTGAACTTTTCGGCACTAAAAAGGCTGTAAAACAGCCCAGGACAGAGCTAGAGGGCTGCAAAAGGCAGCAGCATGTAGGTAAATCCCCTGCAAACAAATGTGGATAGGGAAATGAATAAAAATAAAAATAAAATAAATAAAAATTAACCAATATCAATTGGAGAGAAGTCCCATAGCAGAGAATCTGGCTTCACGTCACCCACCACTGTAACAGTCCATTGTCAGATATTTAGTCCCAGGCACCCAGGCAGAGGAGAGAGGTCCCTTAACAGAGAATCTGGCTTCATGTCAGCAGAGAATCAGTCTGCATGTCATAGCAGAGAATCAGGCTTCACGTCAGCCACCACTGTAACAGTCCATTGTCATATATTTAGGCCCAGGCACCCAGGCAGAGGAGAGAGGTCCCGTAACAGAGAATCTGGCTTCATGTCAGCAGAGAATCAGTCTGCATGTCATAGCAGAGAATCAGGCTTCACGTCACCCACCACTGCAACAGTCCATTGTCAAATATTTAGGCCCAGGCACCCAGGCAGAGGAGAGAGGTCCCGTAACAGAGAATCTGGCTTCATGTCAGCAGAGAATCAGTCTGCATGTCATAGCAGAGAATCAGGCTTCACGTCAGCCACCACTGTAACAGTCCACTGTCATATATTTAGGCCCAGGCACCCAGGCAGAGGAGAGAGGTCCCGTAACAGAGAATCTGGCTTCATGTCAGCAGAGAATCAGTCTGCATGTCATAGCAGAGAATCAGGCTTCACGTCAGACACCACTGTAACAGTCCATTGTCAGATATTTAGTCCCAGGCACCCAGGCAGAGGAGAGAGGTCCCTTAACAGAGAATCTGGCTTCATGTCAGCAGAGAATCAGTCTGCATGTCATAGCAGAGAATCAGGCTTCACGTCAGCCACCACTGTAACAGTCCATTGTCATATATTTAGGCCCAGGCACCCAGGCAGAGGAGAGAGGTCCCGTAACAAAGGATCTGGCTTCATGTCAGCAGAGAATCAGTCTGCATGTCATAGCAGAGAATCAGTCTTCACGTCAGCCACCACTGTAACAGTCCATTGTCATATATTTAGGCCCAGGCACCCAGGCAGAGGAGAGAGGTCCCGTAACAGAGAATCTGGCTTCATGTCAGCAGAGAATCAGTCTGCATGTCATAGCAGAGAATCAGGCTTCACGTCAGCCACCACTGTAACAGTCCATTGTCATATATTTAGGTCCAGGCACCCAGGCAGAGGAGAGAGGTCCCTTAACAGAGAATCTGGCTTCATGTCAGCAGAGAATCAGTCTGCATGTCATAGCAGAGAATCATGCTTCACGTCACCCAACATTGGAACAGTCCATTGTCATATATTTAGGCCCCGGCACCCAGACAGAGACGAGGTTCATTCAACTTTGGGTTGCCTCGCAATATAATGGTAAAATGAAAATAAAAATAGGATTGAATGAGGAAGTGCCCTGGAGTACAATAATATATGGTTAAGGGGAGGTTGTTAATGTCTAATCTGCACAAGGGATGGACAGGTCCTGTGGGATCCATGCCTGGTTCATTTTTATGAACGTCAGCTTGTCCACATTGGCTGTAGACAGGCGGCTGCGTTTGTCTGTAATGACGCCCCCTGCCGTGCTGAATACACGTTCAGACAAAACGCTGGCCGCCGGGCAGGCCAGCACCTCCAAGGCATAAAAGGCTAGCTCTGGCCACGTGGACAATTTAGAGACCCAGAAGTTGAATGGGGCCGAACCATCAGTCAGTACGTGGAGGGGTGTGCACACATACTGTTCCACCATGTTAGTGAAATGTTGCCTCCTGCTAACACGTTGCGTATCAGGTGGTGGTGCAGTTAGCTGTGGCGTGTTGACAAAACTTTTCCACATCTCTGCCATGCTAACCCTGTCCTCAGAGGAGCTGGCCGTGACACAGCTGCCTTGGCGACCTCTTGCTCCTCCTCTGCCTTGGCCTTGGGCTTCCACTTGTTCCCCTGTGACATTTGGGAATGCTCTCAGTAGCGCGTCTACCAATGTGCGCTTGTACTCGCGCATCTTCCTATCACGCTCCAGTGCAGGAAGTAAGGTGGGCACATTGTCTTTGTACCGTGGATCCAGCAGGGTGGCAACCCAGTAGTCCGCACACGTTAAAATGTGGGCAACTCTGCTGTCGTTGCGCAGGCACTGCAGCATGTAGTCACTCGTGTGTGCCAGGCTGCCCAGGGGTAAGGACAAGCTGTCCTCTGTGGGAGGCGTATCGTCATTGTCCTGCGTTTCCCCCCAGCCACGCACCAGTGATGGGCCCGAGCTGCGTTGGGTGCCACCCCGCTGTGACCATGCTTCATCCTCATCCTCCTCCACCTCCTCCTCATCCTCGTCCTCCTCGTCCTCCAGTAGTGGGCCCTGGCTGGCCACATTTGTACCTGGCCTCTGCTGTTGCAAAAAACCTCCCTCCGAGTCACTTCGAAGAGACTGGCCTGAAAGTGCTAAAAATTACCCCTCCTCCTCCTCCTCCTGGGCCACCTCCTCTTCCATCATCACCCTAAGTGTTTTCTCAAGGAGACATAGAAGTGGTATTGTAACGCTGATAACGGCGTCATCGCCACTGGCCATGTTGGTGGAGTACTCGAAACAGCGCAACAGGGCACACAGGTCTCGCATGGAGGCTGTCATTGGTGGTGAAGTGGTGCTGTTCCGCAGTACGACTGACCCGTGCGTGCTGCAGCTGAAACTCCACTATGGCCTGCTGCTGCTCGCACAGTCTGTCCAGCATGTGCAAGGTGAAGTTCCACCTGGTGGGCACGTCGCATATGAGGCGGTGAGCGGAAAGGTCGAAGTTACGCTGTAGCGCAGACAGGCGAGCAGCGGAAGGATGTGAATGCCGGAAGCGCGAACAGACGGCCCGCACTTTATGCAGCAGCTCTGACATGTCGGGGTAGTTGTGAATGAACTTCTGCACCACCAAATTCAGCACATGCGCCAAGCAAGGGATGTGCGTCAAACCGGCTAGTCCCAGAGCTGCAACGAGATTTCGCCCATTATCACACACCACCAGGCCGGGCTTAAGGCTCACCGGCAGCAACCACTCGTCGGTCTGTTGTTCTATACCCCGCCACAACTCCTGTGCGGTGTGGGGCCTGTCCCCCAAACATATGAGTTTCAGAATGGCCTGCTGACGTTTACCCCGGGCTGTGCTGGTGGTGAAGGTGTGTGGCTGACTGGAGGAGCAGGTGGAAGAAGAGGAGGAGGAAGCTGAGTAGGAGGAGGTGGCAAAAGGAGGCAAAGAATGTTGCCCTGCGATCCTTGGCAGCGGAAGGACGTGCGCCAAACAGCTCTCCGCCTGGGGCCCAGCTGCCACTACATTTACCCAGTGTGCAATTAGGGAGATATAGTGTCCCTGGCCGTGCTTACTGGTCCACGTATCTGTGGTTAGGTGGACCTTGCCACAGATGGCGTTGCGCAGTGCACACTTGATTTTATCGGATACTTGGTTGTGCAGGGAAGGCACGGCTCTCCTGGAGAAGTAGTGCCGGCTGGGAACAACATACTGTGGGACAGCAAGCGACATGAGCTGTTTGAAGCTGTCTGTGTCCACCAGCCTAAATGACAGCATTTCATAGGCCAGTAGTTTAGAAATGCTGGCATTCAGGGCCAGTGATCGAGGGTGGCTAGGTGGGAATTTACGCTTTCTCTCAAATGTTTGTGAGATGGAGAGCTGAACGCTGCCGTATGACATGGTTGAGATGCTTGGTGACGGAGGTGGTGGTGTTGGTGGTACATCCCCTGTTTGCTGGGCGGCAGGTGCCAACGTTCCTCCAGAGGCGGAGGAAGAGGCCGAGGCGGCAGCAGCAGAAGAGGCCGAGGCGGCAGCAGCAGAAGAGGCCGAGGCGGCAGCAGCAGAAGAGGTGGCAGGGGAAGCCTGAGTGACTTCCTTGTTTTTAAGGTGTTTACTCCACTGCAGTTCATGCTTTGCATGAAGGTGCCTGGTCATGCAGGTTGTTCTAAGGTTCAGAACGTTAATGCCTCGCTTCAGGCTCTGATGGCACAGCGTGCAAACCACTCGGGTCTTGTCGTCAGCACATTGTTTGAAGAAGTGCCATGCCAGGGAACTCCTTGAAGCTGCCTTTGGGGTGCTCAGTCCCAGATGGCGGCGGTCAGTAGCAGGCGGAGTCTCTTGGCGGCGGGTGTTCTGCTTTTGCCCACTGCTCCCTCTTTTGCTACGCTGTTGGTTCGGTCTCACCACTGCCTCTTCCTCCGAACTGGGAAAGTCAGTGGCACGACCTTCATTCCATGTGGGGTCTAGGACCTCATCGTCCCCTGCATCGTCTTCCACCCAGTCTTGATCCCTGACCTCCTGTTCAGTCTGCACATTGCAGAAAGACGCAGCAGTTGGCACCTGTGTTTCGTCATCATCAGAGACATGCTGAGGTGGTATTCCCATGTCCTCATCATCAGGAAACATAAGTGGTTGTGCGTCAGTGCATTCTATGTCTTCCACCGCTGGGGAAGGGCTAGGTGGATGCCCTTGGGAAACCCTGCCAGCGGAGTCTTCAAACAGCATAAGAGACTGCTGCATAACTTGAGGCTCAGACAGTTTCCCTGGTATGCACGGGGGTGATGTGCCAGACTGATGGGCTTGGTTTTCAGGCGCCATCTGTGCGCTTTCTGCAGAAGACTGGGTGGGAGATAATGTGAACGTGCTGGATCCACTGTCGGCCACCCAATTGACTAATGCCTGTACCTGCTCAGGCCTTACCATCCTTAGAACGGCATTGGGCCCCACCAAATATCGCTGTAAATTCTGGCGGCTACTGGGACCTGAGGTAGTTGGTACACTTGGACATGTGGCTGTGGCAGAACGGCCACGTCCTCTCCCAGCACCAGAGGGTCCACTAACACCACCACGACCATGTCCCCGTCCGCGTCCCTTACTAGATGTTTTCCTCATTGTTACCGTTCACCACAATAAGAAAAATATTATTTGGCCCAATGTATTGAATTCAAATTCAGGCCTTTTTTTACAGACACCTAACACTATCTGGCTATCTATTTAGGTACCGTATTACACTAATAAAGGCACAGCAGTAACGACAGATTTAGCTGGATATAAATTTGAGGCCTATTATTTAGGCGCTGGGTGACAAGTATAGGTTTACTGACAGAATTAGACTTGGAAATGCACAGTAGCGTGTGTGTGAAGTTATTTAGAATGACCCTATGTGCACCTTGAATCTTATATACCCTTTTAGGGATAGATTTAAAATAGCTCTGATACAGCAGAAACCACTAAATTAGGAAATTGCTAAATTGGGAATTGTATTTCAACCCAGAACAAAAACTGTGCTTTGACGGACACTAAATAACTTGACCAGCCACAGCAGTACAGCAGTAACGACAGATTTAGCTGGATATAAATTTGAGGCCTAGTATTTAGGCGCTGGGTGACAGGTATAGGTTTACTGACAGAATTAGACTGGGATATGGCCAAAAAATAACCAGACTATTGATGGTTAAATGCAGTTGGTGTGACAGCTTGACCCTGATGTAGGATTTAGCCAAAAAACAACCACACCATTGGGGGTTAAATGCACTTGGTGACAGGCTCAGCTTGCCCCTGATGTAGTATATGGCCAAAAAATAACCACACTATTGCTGGTTAAATGCACTTGGTGTGACAGCTTGACCCTGATGTAGGATTTAGCCAAAAAACAACCACACCATTGAGGGTTAAATGCACTTGGTGACAGGCTCAGCTTGCCCCTGATGTAGGATATAGCCCAAAAATAACCATACTATTGCTGGTTAAATGCACTTGGTGTGACAGCTTGACCCTGATGTAGGATTTAGCCAAAAAACAACCACACCATTGAGGGTAAAAAGCACTTGGTGGCAGCTTGTGCTGGCACACCACAAGACACAAAATGGCCGCCGATCACCCCAGAAAAAAGTGACTGAAAAACGCTCTGGGCAGCCTAAAAACAGTGAGCAATTCAATAGCAGCAGTTCAATCATCCACAGCTGCAGATCGATCTCTGAATGAAGTCTTTTGGAGGAGTTAATCACTGCCTAATCTCGCCCTAACGTCGCGGCTGCAACCTCTCCCTATGCTGATCAGAGCAGAGTGACGGGCGGCGCTATGTGACTCTAGCTTAAATAGAGGCTGGGTCACATGGTGCTCTGGCCAATCACAGCCATGCCAATAGTAGGCATGGCTGTGACGGCCTCTTGGGGCAAGAAAGCGACGAACACCGAACCCGGACTTTTACGAAAATGTCCGGGTTCGGGTCCGTGTCACGGGCACCCCAAAATTCGGTACGAACCCGAACTATACAGTTCGGGTTCGCTCATCCCTATTAGAGACCGAAAAGTCCTTTTAAGGACTATTGTTTTATCTGGCTGCAATATATATTATATGCGCAACCTGTGCTAAATTGCGTGCAATTGTTTGGCTGCTGATGACAGTGCCACAACCTCTGCTACATATGCTGTGTTACATTTGCGCATCCTAAATATCTGTGACATTCAGCGCTATTGTTTGGCCGCTGATGACAGAGACATTACCTGCGCTACATCTCCTTTATAAAGTTGGCGCATCCTAAATATCTGTGACATTCAGTGTCATTTTTTATTAGCCGCTGATGACAGAGACATTATCTGCGCTACATCTCCTGTATAAAGTTTGCACATCCTAAATATCAGTGACATTCAGTGTAATTTACTTGTGCATACACTTACAAAACCTGCGCTACTATACATGTGACATGGATAATTTACCGCAGCAGGTCCAAAAGTGATGTGGGTACAAATCACACTCAGTTCAATGCGTTTTGGTGGACCGCGCGATTTTCAATGTAGCCACTCCAAATTAGAGTTATCCACTCCTGCACGTATGGGTAAAATATTAGTCTCCACAGGTATCTTTCCTCCTCCAGTTATTCCTGAGGAATACCAAAAAATCACACTGATAGTGAAGTACTGCTGCTATTAGCTGTATACACTCCCAATGCTATACTCACAGGCGCACGATGGTATGCCGACACTTCAAACAAGCGCTATAGTTACGAACACATCAAGGTCCTCCTTCCCAGTGGTGGTCCTACAAGCAGTTCGCTCTAATAGTGAAGCACCGTCTTCAATATATGTATAAACAGGTATTTATTATACTCACAAAATTCCATAAAAATACAGGCAAAGTCAACGATAAAATACAGCAGCATTGTGCACCACCCTCAGTTCGTCTTCTCAGCGCGAATTTGATGATGATGAGGAGGAGGATCAGGAGACGGTTTCACAATAGCTCCCTGAATATCGGCGTGCCAGGCGCTGTGGGTGACCTATGCCACTATCTGTATCTGCTGACATGGTGCTTTTAATCTTAACCCCACAAGTGACTCCAGAGAGCAAAGTATTTTAGTCTCTTATCTATTACTTTATCCCTATGAATATTTCTACTGATCACCCCCTGATGAACCGCTAGTTGCGAATGAAACGCGTTGGAGTCGTTATATTCCAGGTCATCTGTATAATTTAATACGTTTGTTACTCAGTATATACAGTCGTGGCCAAAAGTTTTGAGAATGACACAAATATTAGTTTTCACAAAGTTTGCTGCTAAACTGCTTTTAGATCTTTGTTTCAGGTGTTTCTGTGATGTAGTGAAATATAATTACACGCACTTCATACGTTTCAGAGGCTTTTATCGACAATTACATAACATTTATGCAAAGAGTCGTTATTTGCAGTGTTGGCCCTTCTTTTTCAGGACCTCTGCAATTCGACTGGGCATGCTCTCAATCAACTTCTGGGCCAATTCCTGACTGATAGCAACCCATTCTTTCATAATCACTTCTTGGAGTTTGTCAGAATTGGTGGGTTTTTGTTTGTCCACACGCCTCTTGAGGATTGACCACAAGTTCTCAATGGGATTAAGATCTGGGGAGTTTCGAGGCCATGGACCCAAAATGTCAACGTTTTGGTCCCTGAGCCACTTAGTTATCACTTTTGCCTTATGGCACGGTGCTCCATCGTGCTGGAAAATGCATTGTTCTTCACCAAACTGTTGTTGGATTGTTGGAAGAAGTTGCTGTTCTTTATTCATGGCTGTGTTCTTGGGCAAAATTGTGAGTGAGCCCACTCCCTTGGATGAGAAGCAACCCCACACATGAATGGTCTCAGGATGCTTTACTGTTGGCATGACACAGGACTGATGGTAGCGCTCACCTTTTCTTCTCCGGACAAGCCTTTTTCCTGATGCCCCAAACAATCGGAAAGAGGCTTCATCAGAGAATATAACTTTGCCCCAGTCCTCAGCAGTCCATTCACCATATTTTCTGCAGAAGATAAATCTGTCCCTGATGTTTTTTTGGAGAGAAGTGGCTTATTTGCTGCCCTTCTTGACACCAGGCCATCTTCCAAAAGTCTTCGCCTCACTGTGCGTGCAGATGCGCTCACACCTGCCTGCTTCCATTCCTGAGCAAGCTCTGCACTGGTGGCACTCCGATCCCGCAGCTGGATCCTCTTTAGGAGACGATCCTGGCGCTTGCTGGACTTTCTTGGACGCCCTGAAGCCTTCTTAACAAGAATTGAACCTCTTTCCTTGAAGTTCTTGATGATCCTATAAATTGTTGAATGAGGTGCAATCTTAGTAGCCACAATATCCTTGCCTGTGAAGCCATTTTTATGCAACGCAATGATGGTTGCATGCGTTTCTTTGCAGGTCACCATGGTTAACAATGGAAGAACAATGATTTCAAGCATCACCCTCCTTTTAACAGGTCAAGTCTGCCATTTTAACCCAATCAGCCTGACATAATGATCTCCAGCCTTGTGCTTGTCAACATTCTCACCTGAGTTAACAAGACGATTACTGAAATGATCTCAGCAGGTCCTTTAATGACAGCAATGAAAGGCAGTGGAAAGGCTTTTTTGGGATTAAGTTAATTATCATGGCAAAGAAGGACTATGCAATTCATCTGATCACTCTTCATAACATTCTGGAGTATATGCAAATTGCTATTATAAAAACTTAAGCAACAACTTTTCCCATTTCCAATATTTATGTAATTCTCAAAACTTTTGGCCACGACTGTACACATCGGGTATGTACTCCTATGTAGGGTCTTAACAGGGTGTTTTTGAGGGTCTAGGCACGGGGACAGGGTGACTCCACCATCAGGGGGCATCCCTGGGCAAAGATTATCGTTAGGGTTGGATAGGGATAGATTTCATATCTACCCAGCCTCCCAACCTCTGTCACCCCAGAGATACCTATAAATACCTGTACCATCTCTGTTAGTTTATCTGTTCTACATTTGTTTTGTTAGGGCGAGAGCCACTTTGCCACATCTTGGTTATTATCAGGGTTCCTTTGTTGCCCTTTTACCCATAATATATAAATAAAGGTAATTTTAGAAGCACGTTCACTCTTCTTCCTTATTTACACTAATTTATTTACTATCTACAACATCTGTTACTATATTTTTCTTTAGTACCCATAGCAGATTTATTCCATCTGTTCAGCGTGGATGGGCTGAAGAGGATGAGGAGATTGAGAGTCATTCTCCTGATGAGGACAGCGAAGTCTTATCTGTTGGGACTCTGGCACACATGGCTGACTTTATGTTATGCTGCCTTTCCCGTGACCCTCGCATTAAATGCATTTTGGCCACCGATTACCAGTGCAGTTTCTAGGTAAAATTTCTCTCAGGGCGAGTGTCAAAAAAACTCCCCCCCCCCCATCAAAACTGCTCGATGGAATCATATCAGAAGAGTACTTGCAACGTCTCACCATATTTTTTTATTTTCATTTTTTTATTTATGCTTAACACAAGATTTATTGAGAGCAAAAGAAAATCATAAATTGTGTGGCACAGTGTAGCGGTATACTGTACATTGTGGGGCACAGTGTAGAGGTATACTGTATATTGTGTGGCACAGTGTAGAGGTATACTGTATATTGTGTGGCACAGTGTAGAGGTATACTGTATATTGTGTGGCACAGTGTAGAGGTATACTGTATATTGTGTGGCACAGTGTAGAGGTATACTGTATATTGTGTGGCACAGTGTAGAGGTATACTGTATATTGTGGGGCACAGTGTAGAGGTATACTGTACATTGTGGGGCACAGTGTAGAGGTATACTGTATATTGTGTGGCACAGTGTAGAGGTATACTGTATATTGTGTGGCACAGTGTAGAGGTATACTGTATATTGTGGGGCACAGTGTAGCGGTATACTGTATATTGTGGGGCACAGTGTAGCGGTATACTGTATATTGTGTGGCACAGTGTAGCGGTATACTGTATATTGTGTGGCACAGTGTAGAGGTATACTGTATATTGTGTGGCACAGTGTAGAGGTATACTGTATATTGTGTGGCACAGTGTAGCGGTATACTGTATATTGTGTGGCACAGTGTAGCGTTATACTGTATATTGTGTGGCACAGTGTAGAGGTATACTGTATATTGTGTGGCACAGTGTAGAGGCATACTGTATATTGTGTGGCACACTTTAGCGGTGTAGTGTATATTGTGTGGCACAGTGTAGAGGTATACTGTATATTGTGTGGCACAGTGTAGAGGTATACTGTATATTGTGTGGCACAGTGTATAGGTATACTGTACATTGTGTGGCACAGTATAGAGGTATACTGTATATTGTGTGGCACAGTGTAGAGGTATATTGTGTGCCACAGTGTAGAGGTATACTGTACATTGTGGGGCACAGTGTAGTGGTATACTGTATATTGTGTGGCACAGTGTAGCAGTATACTGTATATTGTGAGGCACAGTGTAGAGGTATACTGTATATTGTGTGGCACAGTGTAGCGGTATACTGTATATTGTGTGGCACAGTGTAGCGGTATACTGTATATTGTGGGGCACAGTGTAGCGGTATACTGTATATTGTGTGACACAGTGTAGCGTTATACTGTATATTGTGTGGCACAGTGTAGAGGTATACTGTATATTGTGTGGTACAGTGTAGAGGTATACTGTATATTGTGGGGCACAGTGTATGCTATATGTGTATAACAAACATATTTCACATGAAAACTTACAATTACTTGACTTGGCCCTTGGGGATCTCGGACGCCACTTCAACACTTTGGCCGGGGGCTCGGCGGAGCTGATGTGTTTTATCCTAATGAGAAAGATTTCATAATAAGGATTTGGAGAAGGGGCAGAGGGATAGCAGAGCAGAGAGAGGCTGGTGCTGCTACTAGGGGGCTCATACCATGGGGGAGTAATAAAGCCCACCATAATGCCCCCCCAGTAGAAATAATTCTCCTTATAATGTGCAAAATATACCCCATTGTAATGCCCCTAGTTGAGCTAATGTTTCTATAATGTGCCAATATAAAATACCCCTTCTCAGCGCCCCCATAGATGATCCCATAATGCTCTTCTCTCCCCTTCCCCATAGTACCCACCATAATGTGTCTCAGTATAAAATGCCCCTATACAGAACCCCCCATATAAAATACCTCTTCTTTTTAGCCTCCGTAGATGTCTCTATAGTGCCACTCAATAATGTGCCAGTAATAAGTGCCCTAATAGATGCCCCCAATCATGTGCCAGTAAGATGTGCCTCCATAGATGCCCCATAATCATGTGCCAGTAAGATGTGCCCCCATAGATGCCCCCAATCATGTTCCAGTAATAAGAGCCTCCATAGATGCCCCCCAATCATGTGCCAGTAATAAGAGCCCCCCACCATCATGTGCCAGTAGCCAGAGTGCCCCCCTATCATGTGCCAGTAGCCCCCTTATGTGCCAGTCGCCCCCCATCATGTGCTAATAGCCCCCTATCAAGTGCCAGTAGCCCCGCCCTATGTGCCAGTAGCCCCCCCCCTATGTGCCAGTAGCCTCCTATCATGTGCCAGTAGCCCCCCTTATGTGCCTGTAGCCCCCCTTATGTGCCAGTAGTCTCCCTTATGTGCCAGTAGCCCCCTTATGTGCCAGTAGCCTCCTATCATGTGCCAGTAGCCTCCTATCATGTGCCAGTAGCCCTTCTTATGTGCCAGTAGTCCCCCTTATGTGCCAGTAGTCCCCCTTATGTACCAGTAGCCTCCTATCATGTGCCAGTAGCCCCCCTTATGTGCCAGCAGCCCCCCTTATGTGCCAGTAGCCTCCCTTATGTGCCAGTAGCCCCCCGTATGTGCCAGTAGCCTCCTATGATGTGTCAGTAGCCCCCCTTATGTGCCAGTAGCTTCCCTTACGTGCCAGTACCCCCCTTATGTGCCAGTAGCTCCCCTTATGTGCCAGTAGTCCCAATTATGTCTGTGCCAGTAGCCCCCTTATGTCTGTGCCAGTAGCCCCCTTTTTGTGCCAGTAGCCCCCCTTATGTGCCAGTAGTCCCCCTTATGTGCCAGTAGCCTCCTATCATGTGCCAGTAGCCCCCCTTATGTGCCAGTAGCTCCCCTTATGTGCCAGTAGTCCCCCTTATGTCTGAGCCAGTAGCCCCCTTATGTCTGTGCCAGTAGCCCCCTTTTTGTGCCAGTATTGTAATTTGTACATATATATACAGTATATAAAAAAATAATTTATACTTACCTCCTCCAGCGATGCAATGCAGGCCTCTTCCGGCCTGTGTCCCTGGCTGGCTCAGGGGATGACGTCATCTCGCCACCTGCATCGGCCTCTGATAGGCTGCCGGCCTAGTGCTGGCAGCCCATCAGAGGAACAGGGAGGGGACACACCTCTCCCTCCCCTGCCGCAGCACAGACATTTGTATCACCGTCCTGAGGACGGTGATAAAGATGACTATGGAGATGAGTTAGCGCTTCCACAATGGAAGCGCAGCGCTCATCTCCTGCTGTGCCCTGCCGGCGTCCCCCTTCTGACAGCGCCCCGGGCGGCCACCTGGCCCGCCCGGCCCAAGAAACGGCCCTGCCGATTACTGGTTGTTAACCCTTCTCGACCCCCGCTACAAAGAGAACTTCTTATCTCTCAATCCTGTGGTGGAGAGGACTAGCAAAATGGTGCAATACCAGAAGGTCCTTGTGGAAAAATTGCTCCAAAAATTTCCATCTGACAATGCTGGCGGCAGAGTACATAGTTCCTTGGGCAACCGAGGAGGGGAGACAAGGGGAACACACAGCAGTTCCAACAGAGGCATGGCAACACTCTCCAAGGCCTGGGACAGTTTTATGACACCCCGCCAGCACCCTCAGCCAGATGCACGGCCTACTGTCACAAGGAGGGAAATGTTTTGGAAGATGGTGAAGGAGTACATAGCAGACCGTGTCAGCGTCCTCAGTGATCCCTCAGTGCCTTACAACTATTGGGTGTCAAAGCTGGACACTTGGCACGAACTGGTACTCTACCCCTTTAGAGGTGCTGGCCTGCCCTGCCTCCAGCGCTTTGTCAGAGCGGGTATTTAGTGCTGCTGGGGGCATAATAACTGATAAGCGTTTCCACCTGTCAACTGAAAATGCTGACAGGTTGACTCTTATCAAAATGAACAAGGCCTGGATTGCCCCTTACTTCTCTACTCCACCAGAGGAAAGCGGCTGAACATAAAGGCACTTTAAATGTGGCTTTTATGGTGTATTGAATATACTGTATTCCCATGCACCTCTTCCACCACAAACAAGGGTATATGGTTCAATCTTCCTTTTCTCGTCCTCCTTCTCCATCATATCAATATGCTTATTAGGCTGCCCTCGCTCCTAATTTTTTAGATGGTCGGCTCAGCAGCAGACCCTCACCCCTAATGTTTTAGATGGTCAGATCAGCAGCAGGCCCTTGCTCAAAATGTTTTTGAGGGTCACCAGCAGGCCATCAATCATAATTTTTCAAGGGTGTTTATGATGCCCTCCTTTATATGTAATAAAGGGTGTATTGGAGTGACGGTTCCTTGTAATTTTTGGCAGCCCTTTCACTTAGTGCATAGGCTTTATGAGTGTAGGAGTCCCACTACCTGAACTATTGTACCACAATGTGAATGAGGTCCTCCTTTATGTGATATACAGGTTGTATCGGAGTGCCTCTTCCTTGTGATTTTTGGCAGCACTTGCACTTTATATACAGGAATTAATGTTTCCTAACAAATTTTCCTCTAAAATCGATTTTATCTTCGGTTTTGTGCGTATCATTGTCAGTCTGTAAAAGTGGCGTACTACTCGGACAACATCGTTCCCAGCAGCGACCTGGGAGTCCAAGATGCATCCAGACATCCTCCCCATGCTGTTCCTGAACCATTTCAGTGGTGTTTCCATCAATTTCTGACCTTTTCCTGTGGACCAGACACCCTCCCCTCTTCAGAGCAGGGGGTGCCTGGTTTAATGCTCAGGTTCTCCCATTGTCTTCCATTGTGCTCTGGTGCTCTATAGAGCACCCGGGCATCCTGAGATGTTCTACTCGAGCATCCGAGCACTTTGGTGCTCGATCAACACTACTACTTAGTCTTCAGTGGTTATCAGTACCCCAAAGTTTAACCTACCCAGGGACTATGCTGAAGAGAAGCATCTCTCCTACAAGTTCTAGCTTCATAGCTAGTCTTTATTACTCAGTCCAGTATGTCATTGTAACATTTTGTGTTCTTCAAGGTCCAGGAGATTCCTTCAGATATTTCTAGACCAGACATAGAGAATAGGTAGTAAGTTATTGCCATATGACCAAAAATGAGGCAGGTGGGATTTATTCAACAAGGGACATAAGTAAGTAGGATCCATCAGAAAACAAAACAGACAAAGGACACTGAGCCTATGTATTCCTAAAGGTGGAGCTGCTGCTTAAGACAGAGGATACTGATCGTTCAAATCCAGAAGAAGGAGTTAATTGCACATATTTAAGATTACAAATATATTTTAATAACTTTCTGAATAAGGCACAGTGTATAAACCCAGATTTTTTAGCTTTTCTTGTCATGATTTTTATTTGGATCAGAAGTATTTGGATGTTCTCTGTTTCTCGTCAAACCTCGTTTTATAGATGTTTTATACTGTAAATTCTTCACAGTTCTGTAAATAAAATTCTTTAGAAAATGTTTTATTTATTGAAGCGTTCCTTTAATTGCAGAATTACATCAGATAATGCCTGCCATTTGTTCACAGGTACCAGAGGATTGCAGAGGGCATGCAGGTCTGCGTAGTGTTCTGCTGGCGTGGAGCCATCGTATCCATATAATAAATGACCTGTTTACATAGAGGAACAGCTTGGATAATGGCTCTCGTTAAACAGAGTTCATGCGGTCAGGACTCTGCTGGCCTGTTGGTGCCCAATTAGAAAAGTTATTATATAAGGTCAGTGTATGTACAATGTGATATTGCAAAATAGTAATAATAATAACCCCTGTGGCGAACACAGAAGAGAGGGGGCCCCATAGCGAAAATGGCCTCCTGGGTGTGTAGCTACCCAGGACTGATTCTGGCTCCCTTCGTTCACTCTCTTTTCATGATCTTTGGTCTAATTCCTACCTACTACTTCTCGTTAAACTGTTTACAGGGTCATATAGATCAATAGTGCCCCAGACCAGGGAGATAACAGAATTGTATTTGCAAGAAGATGCTTTAGACAAAGGGTTAAGCACAGCAGTACACAAAGCCCAACCCAATAATGGCCAAAAGTAATCTTGAGCGAATCGAAGTCCAGGAAGTCGACTTGTCACTTCAATCAACATTTCAAGATAAATTAGATTCACCGCAAAGCCCAATTTCCTTGAGCTTCGTGTGTCACGGCCATGGTCATGGTCGTGACTCCTGAACCGCACGCTGTTGCCTGCGGTTTGGTTTGGTTGTTCAACCACAGGTGAGGGCCGCTAGTGTGTTGCCTCACTTGTGGTTGCCGAGGGCAACAAGTTGTTTTGTGTATGTGGCAGCAGAGCAGCCGGAGCAGTGCTAGGCAGCTTGCTGCAATAGGCATGCGGTTGCACCTGGCAACCTCTCCTTATAGGTGTGCCTTTTATTGGTGTGCACGGGGTGTTATAAGTGTTGTGTGCACTTCCCCTTTAAGTTTGATGTCTTCCCTTCCCTGGTGTTGGAAGGGTTAACTTCCTTCCTAGTGTGTGTGTGCACTGGGTGTGTCTGACTGTGGGTGTGGCTACTTGGCCCTATAAAGCCTCAGTGGAAGGCAGTAGTCAGAAAGGATGCTTCAGCCATGCTTGCTGGAGACATCCTCCTGGTTATTTACCATCTGCCAGTGAGGGCCACCCTAGTGGTCATAAACGTTATGTCTGGTATTAGTTTATGGTTTATCTGTTATTGCAGCATATGGTTTACTGGGTTCCCGTGTGATGTCTGTTGTGTGCTGTGTCCTTGGTGTTGGTTGTGGATAGCAGCACTTGCACGTGGGTTCCAGGTTGTGTGTCTGTGGCAGGTAATTGTGGTACTAGTCTCACTTACCTGTCATTGCCATATGTCTGTTTATGTTTCCCCTTTCTATGTAGCTTGGCCAGTGAGACTCCTGTTCCTCCGTGTTTAGGAGGAACGGGTCGTCTTACCCTGCTCCTAGTCCAGGGTCACCCTGAGGGTGAGCAGGAATATCAGGTTCCGGAGTATGAGCCCTCCTACCTTCAGGATTGGCTCATACGTATAGGAGACAGGGTCAAAATTATGATCCAAAAATCATGCTTACCAGCTCTATTTGCTCGCGACGGGCCAGCCGCCACCATCTTGCTTGAAGATCTCAGGTGAAATCCCATGCACGGTGACGTATGATGTCACCACGCCGGCGTGATAATGTCATATTGAGCCGCTCGAGATTTTGTCCCAACTCTTCAAGCAAAATGGTGACGGACGGCCCTTCGTGACAAAATGGATCAGTTGAGTATGAATTTTTGGTTTCGTTTTTTATTTAATTTTATTTCATACTGTATAATGTATATCAGATGCTGCAAGCATTTATGGACGCGCCATCTACGGGGTACAATTTTTTTGTAAAAATCAGCGAAGCAGCCGAATTTAATTTTGAAATCCCAGAGTCCTTCAATATACAATGGCCTCAGGATACAATATTTTCAGCATACGATAGTCTTTTCTGGACAGTTGTTCCGGACTGTTATATGTAAGGACTTTTTTTATCTGTCTTAGTCATCTGCTTATTTTTCTTAAATCTTATTTTTTTTTTATCTTGGATGATGTTTTGGGGCTTTGGAACTAATTACTCAACTTGCAATGGTCGTCCTGGAACCAATTAATATTGTAGCTCTAACCAAGAGCTGCCCCAGAACATGCAGAGCACTACCGATATACCATATATTACCCACTCGATGTTCCTCAGAGAAAGTTCTTGCATCCAGTAGCAACAGGGAGGGGACTAAACACTGGACTCACACTCTTCAAGGGCCCTCTCCAGGCACATGTTCCGCTATAATGGTATGCATAGTATGTATGTGGTGGGGCCTATATACAAAAGCCTGCCAAGATTATTCATATCGTTCCCCAGGTCAAGCTCGGTAGGACTCTTTTAGAAGGGTAAGATACTGCATTGCTCACATCTATTCCAGGATGCTGATTTTGGTCGAGGTTGAATCACGCAGTCCAGTTGGTTCTTTCTCCGGGTTTCACAATAATTAGATTATTATAACATCCAAATTCGTTGAATATAAAGGGTAATACATGATCATTTTGGAATTTATGTTGACCCCAGTAAACAAAGGAAGAATGGCCAAACACATTTATTATTGGCGACACACGTCCTCTCTAACCCTCTGGTATCTTCCATGTCTGGTTCTTCTGGACATCTTGGGCCAATTAATCTGATATCTGAATTATTTTAGAAATATTAATAATGCATCATACTGAAGCCTTCTGGGACAAGCAAAATGACTGAGAAATAGCTCTAGGGCAGATATTGTTTTGGTCTTTAATGACATGAGGACATTTCGGTTGTGTGTGGAAATTCTTATTTGGCATCAAAAGAGCCAAATATGAAATCAAAGACGATCTTTCATTTTCTCCTTTTAAGGGAAGGTTTTTAGAATAAAAGCCATCATGTTATATTCATCAGTACTGGGCTTGGAACATGCCATAGGGTTTATGCTATCATCTGTCCCTATGAACCAGCATTGTATCAGCTGAGATCGTGCTCCAATAGGGTAGCCCTGACTTACAATTAGATACGTAACAAGTGACTCTGATGTAACTTGCTAATTATAGGTAGCTCACAAGAGGAAGTTCCCAGGGACCTTCATCACCCAGATACCAACTATCTTAACACTATGGGGGTCATTTACTATTCTGCGACATTTCCCCGCTCAAGCCAGGTCTAAAATTGTAGGTGTGGCCCATCTCGTTCATTATTTTCTACGCCTGTTTTAGGTATAGAAAATAGTCTAAATGTAAGATTTACATTAAGAACTGGCGGAGAATCCGACGAAGTTATGGAGAGGCCTGCAGAATCACAGCCAGCGCAGGGGTTTATTAAGATCGGAGTATAAAACGTACATCTATCTATCCATCTATGTCATATCTGTCTTTCTTATATCTATCTATCTATCTGTCTGTCTACCTACAGAGGATATAAAAAGTCTATACAACTCTTTTAAAATGCCAGATTTTTTGTCAAATATGACCAAAAATTATAATTTCATAACTTTTTTCCACCTTTAATGTCACCTATAATCTGTACAATTTAATTGAAAAATAAACTAAAATCTTTTAGTGTGGACAAATAAAAATAAAGAACTGAAATAATGTGGTTGCATAAATATGCACACCCTTAAACTAATACTTGGTTGAAGTACCCGTTGAATTTATGACAGCATTCAGTCTTTTTGGGTAGGAGTCTATCGGCATGGCGCATTTTGACTTGTCAGTAAGGACATCTCCTGTGCACCACCCTCTTCAGGTCAACTCACAGATTTTCGATTGGATTCTCTGGGCTCTGGTTGTGCCATTCTAACACTATGATCTTCTTCTGGAGAAGCCATTCTTTTGTTGATCTAGAGGTATGCTTTGGGTCCTTGTCATGCTGAAAGCTGAAATTCTTCTTCAGGTTTTTAGGAGAGGCCTGAAGGTTTTGTGCCAAAATAATATTTAGAACCACCTTCACAAAATCTAATGCTGCCTCCACCATGCTTCACTGTAGGTATGGCGTTCTTTTGGTGATGAGCAGTGTGTCACCGCCAGCTTTCTGAGAAGGTCTGGAAGACGTTCTTCTGTACCTCTTGCATGATGTTCTTTGTTTTGGTTTCACTTTGTCTCCTTTCCTTCTCCCAGCTGTCACCTATTCACACTAATTGCCTCCCTTTATATACACTCCCATACTGCCTCACTTTGCGGTTTATACTACTTCCTGGATTGAAGTGATCACTACTGGAGACTTCTGTTACTGCTTGTTCAGATAAGTCCTTTCTTGTATTGTGTTTCTTTGCTGGCTTGTTTTTAGGTGACCCTGACTCCCTCCGTATTAAGTGCAGGGAGCCGGTGGTAGTGTCCCCTCACCATTATAGGGTTTTCAGGTGTCACGGTCTAGGTACGAGGGCATGCAATCGTCTACCTCTGAGACCCTTGTATGTGCTTAGCAGTCAGGGTGAGCTCTTAGGGTTTTACAGGGGTCACCTTTATGCTCCTTAGTTTGGGATCAAGCCAGTCGGATGTTTATCCATAACTTCCAGCTATCTGCAATATCATCCGTGACAATTTATAAACCGTCATTACCGTCTTAAGCATAGATCCTGTTTCAGCCTTGATTGACCGCATGCAGGGTCTTTCACTGGAGGTAGCAGATCTCTGTAAAACTGTGTCTCAGTTTCAGGTGACCGGTTCTGCTTGCGTTCATGGAGTTTGTTCAGAGCCTAAGATCTCGCTTCCGGATACGTTCTCCGGGGGTAGTGAGAATTTTGTTCACTTTAGAGAGGCTTGCAAACTCCATTTTCGCCTACTTCCCCATTCCTCTGGTGATGAGGAGCAGAGGGTGGGGATCATCCTCTCGGTGCTCAGGGATAACGCTCAGTCTTGGGCCTTTTCGCTGCCGGTGGGGGCACGGCCTCTCCGATCGGTGGATGAATTTTTTGTAGCCCTGGGGCAGATATATGATGACCCCGATCGTATTGCTCTGGCTGAATCTAAACTGAGTCTTTTATGCCAGGGTAAACAGTCCGCAGAGATATATTGTTCTGAATTTCGGAGATGGGCAGCTGGTTGGAACGATGCTGCACTCCAGTCAATTTTGCCATGGTCTTTCGGAGGGATTGAAAGATGCATTTGCGTTTCATGAGAGACCTGCCTCGTTGGACTCTGCCATGTCTCTAGCTGTTTGTATTGACAGGCGTATTAGAGAAGGAGGAGACACCATTCCTACATGTCATATTCAGTCCAAAGACAGTGGAGCAGTCTCATTCAGTGCGCAGGGGCCTCAGTCTCTCTCAATCCCCTCTGAGCAGGAGGCCATGCAGTTGGGTTTGCTTGCCTCTGATAGTAGAGGATTCAGCTCTCAGAGGAGTGTTTTTTCTCTTGTGGGGGAATAAATCATTTGGCTAATGTTTGCCCCTCTAGGAGATTCAGGGAGTTTTTTGAGGGTAATAAACAAACAAAAAGAAAAAAACGTCTAAAAACTTTCCATTTGCTACTATTGGCAAGGTTGATGCGGAAATTGAAGGTTTGCCGTTTGCTTGTAGTTCCCGTTTTGTCCTACCTGCCAGGGTGGCGCTAGATAGCAAGAACATTGTTTGTGAGATTTTTGTAGATAGTGGATCAGCTGTTAATCTCATTGATAATCAATTTACTATAACACATGGTTTCCAGGCATGCACTTTGGAAAAGGATATACCTGTTTTTGCTATCAATTCCGCTCCACTTTCTCAAAATCGTTAACGGGCATAGTTCACAATATCCGTTTGACTGTGGATGATGCTCATGTTGAGGATATGTCATGTTTCGTCCTAAGCGGATTACCTACTCCTCTAGTGTTGGGGTTACCCTGGCTTACTAAACATAACCCCACCATTGATTGCCAAGCAAGGCAAATAAATGGTTGGAGTGACCTTTGCAGAGAGAATTGCCTCACGGCGTCTCTTTCAGAGGTTTCTACCAAGACTGTACCATCTTTTCTCTCTGAATTTTCGGATGTGTTTTCCGAGAGTGGCGTCCAGGAGTTGCCCCCTCACCAGTAGTATGATTGCCCTATTAATCTCATCCCAGGCGCCAAGCTGCCAAAATCTCTTTTATGCAATCTCTCCCAACCTGAAAGAGTCACTATGCGTACTTATATCTCTGAGAGCCTGAGAAAGGGACACATCCGACCCTTGAAGTCACCCGCTGTTTTTTGTTTTTTTTGTTAAGAAAAAAGATGGTTCTTTAAGACCTTGTCTGGATTTCAGGGAGCTTAACTGTATCACAATTCGTGACTCATATCCGCTTCCTCTGATCCCGGACCTGTTTAACCAGATTGTTGGGGCTAAAGTTTTTTCTAAGTTGGATTTAAGAGGGGCATACAACCTAGTCAGGGTCAGGGAAGAGGACAAATGGAAGACGGCCTTCAATACCCCTGAGGGTCATTTCGAGAATTTGGTTATGCCATTTGGTTTGATGAATAGTGTTTAGCGTGAATATTCGAATTGCGAATTTTTTTCTCGAATATCGCAATTTCGAGATTTCGCGAATATTTAGAATATCGTTCTATATATTCGCGAAATCGAAATTTTTTTTTTTTTTTTTTAATTATTATATTTTTTTCTTTCCCACTTCCCTAAAGTTGTTCTTACCTGTCCTTTGGATTCCTGGCTTCCTGGCTGCTCCAGTCAGTGGCGTTTTCAACTTACTGCTATATTCCATATTAGCTAAATTACAATCTAATCTATATGTGTATTTTACGAAATTTCGCAAAAGTCGAAATTGCGATGCGAGTAATATAACACGAAATAATTGCAAGAAGATTTCAACTTAGCACTGCTATACTCCATATTCTAGCCTAATATGGAATATAGCACTGCTAACTTAGCACAGCTATATTCCATATTAGGCTAGAATATGGAATATAGCAGTGCTAAGTTGAAATCTTCATGCGATTATTTCGTGTTATATTACTCGCATCGCAATTTCGACTTTTGCAAATGTTCTTAATAATGCTCTAACTTCGTCTTTTAGAATATTCGTAATATTCTAAAAGACGAAGTTAGAGCAATATTACGAAATTTCGCAAAATACACATAGATTGTATTTAAGCTAATATACTGCTATAGTAATATTTTTTAATAGTGTACATATTTTACAAAACTTAAGTTCAGAAGAGGCAAAAAAAAATTTGAGGAAAAAAAGGGATTATAGCACTATATTAGCTAAATTACAATCTATATGTGTATTTTATGAAATTTCGTAATATTGCTCTAACTTCTTCTTTTAGAATATTCGTAATATTCTAAGAGACGAAGTTAGAGCAATATCATGAAATTTCGTAAAATACACATATTAGCCTAGCCATAGTCAATTAGCATAGGAACGTTGCCTTATACTATCAAGATAAATAATCGCAATACGCGAAAAATAAATCGCATATTATTCGCGATAATGGGAATAATTACGAATATTCGATTTCGACGAATATAACACGAATATTCATTGGAATATTCGCGAAATATCGCGAAATCGAATATGGCACCTCCCGCTCATCACTATTGATGAATGCTCTTCCAACATTTTGTGAACAGCATTTTTATCATTTAATGGGGAAATTTGTACTGGTGTATCTAGATGACATTTTGATTTTTTCTCCTGATTTCAAAACTCATAGGGACCACCTACGTCATGTCTTGCTCATTCTGCGAGAGAATAAATTGTACGCTAAACTGGAAAAATGTGTGTTTGCGGTTCCGGAGATTCAATTTCTTGGTTTTCTTCTCTCCGCTTCTGGTTTTCGCATGGACCCTGAGAAGGCTCCGCGCTGTGCTTGATTGGGAGCTTGCTGAGAATCAGAAGGTGCTGATGCGGTTTTTGGGTTTTGCCAATTATTACAGAAAGTTCATTTTGAATTATTCCTCTGTTGTTAAGCCACTCACTGATATGACTAAAAAGGGGGTAGATTTTTCCTCCTGGTCGGTAGATGCGCTTAAGGCCTTTTCTAGTATCAAAGAGAGTATTGCTTCCATTTTGGTACAACCTGATGTCTCTCTACCTTTTATTGTTGAGGTGGACACCTCTGAGGTGGGTGTGGGTGCGGTCTTATCTCAGGGTCCCTCTCCTGCCAAATGGCGACCGTGTGCCTTTTTCTCAAGGAAACTCTCCTCCGCAGAGAGAAATTACGATGTGGGAGATAGGGAGTTGTTGGCAATCAAATTAGCTTTTGAGGAATGGCGCCATTGGCTAGAGGGAGCCAGACACCCTATTACCGTGTTTACCGACCATAAGAATCTGGCCTACTTGGAATCAGCCAAGCGTCTGAACCCGAGACAGGCCAGATGGTCTTTATTCTTTTCTAGCTTTAATTTTGTTGTTACGTTCCGCCCTGGGGTTAAAAATGTGAAGGCTGATGCCCTGTCACGTTGTTTTCCGGGAGGGGGGAACTTTGAAGACCTGGGTCCCATTTTGGCTGAAGGGGTGGTCGTCTCTGCTCTTTATCCTGATTTGGAAGCAGAGGTTCAGGCAGCCCAGACAGAGGCTCCTGATCTTTGTCCTCCTGGGAGGTTGTGTGTGCCTCTCGCTGTACGATACAAGATTTTTAAGGAGCACCACGATACTGTCCTTGCTGGGCACCCGGGGAGTAGAGCCACAGTGGATCTCATTGCTCGAAGATTCTGGTGGCCGGCTCTTTGTAAGACGGTTAAGGGTTTTGTGGCAGCCTGCGAGACCTGCGCTCGTGCCAAGATCCCACATTCACGACCATCGGGTTCTCTCCTCCCGTTACCTATTCCTTCCCGTCCTTGGACGCATCTGTCCATGGACTTCATTACGGACCTGCCTCGTTCCTCGGGGAAGACTGTGATTCTGGTAGTAGTGGACCGTTTTAACAAAATAGCGCATTTCATTCCCTTTGCTGTGTTACCCAATGCTAAGACGCTGGCGCAAGCATTTGTTGATCACATTGTCAAATTGCATGGCATTCCTTCAGACATCGTTTCTGATAGGGGCACACAATTTGTTTCCAGATTCTGGAAGGCCTTCTGTTCTCGCTTGGGGGTTCGGTTGTTGTTCTCTTCTGCTTTTCACCCGCAGTCAAATGGTCAGACCGAACGCATCAATCAGAATCTGGAGACATATCTGCGCTGTTTTGTGGCAGAGAATCAGGAGGATTGGTGTTCTTTTTTGTCCCTTGCTGAGTTTGCTTTAAATAACTGTCGCCAGGAGTCCTCTTATAAGTCACAATTTTTTGGAGCATATGGGTTTCGTCCGCAGTTTGGGACATTCTCTGGAGAGGGCTCTTCTGGTTTACCTGATGAGGAGAGATTTTCCTCGTCTTTGTCATTTATTTGGCAAAAGATTCAGGGTAATCTGAAGAGGATGAGTGAGAGATATAAGCATGTGGCGGATAAGAGACGTGTGCCTGTTCCGGTCCTGAATGTGGGTGATCTGGTGTGGTTGTCTACAAAGAATATCAAACTGAAGGTTCCCTCCTGGAAGTTGGGTCCTAAGTATATTGGGCCTTACTAGATCTTGTCCATCATGAATCCTGTTGCCTACCGTCTTGATCTTCCTCAGACTTGGAAGATCCATAATGTTTTTCACAGGTCCATAATGAATTTCAGGTCTCGAGGATTGTGGATTCTTGCATTATCCGCAGTTCTCTCCAGTACCTCGTTCATTGGGAGGATTATGGTCCTGAGGAGAGGATGTGGGTTCCAGTGGCATCCATTAAGGCCACTCGTCTCATCAGGGCTTTCCATAGGTCCCATCCTGAGAAGGTGGGCTCTGAGTGTCCGGAGTCCACTTGTAGAGGGAGGGGTACTGTCACCGCCAGCTCTCTGAGAAGGTCTGGCAGACGTTCTTCTGTACCTCTTGCATGATGTTCTTTGTTTTGGTTTCACTTTGTCATCTCCTTTCCTTCTCCCAGCTGTCACCTATTCACACTAATTGCCTCCCTTTATATTCCCTCCCATACTGCCTCACTTGGCGGTTTATACTACTTCCTGGATTGAAGTGATCACTACTGGAGACTTCTGTTACTGCTTGCTCAGATAAGTCCTTTCTTGTATTGTGTTTCTTTGCTGGTTTGATTCTAGATGACCCTGACTCCCTCCGTATTAAGTGCAGGGAGCCGGTGGTCGTGTCCCCTCACTATCATAGGGTTTTCAGGTGTCACACAGTCTAGGTACGAGGGCATGCAATCGTCTACCTCTGAGACCCTTGTATGTGCTTAGCAGTCAGGGTGAGCTCTTAGGGTTTTACAGGGGTCACCTTTTTGCTCCTTAGTTTGGGATCAAGCCAGTCGGATGTTTATCGATAACTTCCAGCTATCTGCAATATCATCCGTGACACAGTGTTGGCTTTGTGCCAGTCATACCTTTTGGAATTATGGCCAAAAAGTTCACCCTTGGTCTAATCAGACCATAACACATGCTTTTGAAAGACTTGTTATAGGCTTTGGCAAAACCTAGTGGAACTTGGATATTGTTCGTCATAAGAAAAGGCTTTCCACCCTACCCACATGCGGGAAATAATTGTCACATGCAGTACTCCACCAGTATTTAAATTCTTAAGGCTCCTTTAATGTTGCTGTAGGCCTCTTGGCAGCCTCCCGGACGAGTTTTCTTCTTGTCTTTTCATCAACTTTTGGGGGATGTCTGGTTGTTGGTAGTGGTTGGTTTTATCCACTTCTTAAAGGCCATCTTCACTGTATCCTTGGAAATGTTCTTGCACTCCTGACTCATACCTTCCAACCAGGAGATCCCTTTGATACATTGTGAGCTGTTTACGGAAAATCATTTTTGCAGTAAAATGCAACTAAGAAAATGTCAGGAAAATCCTGCAAGAAGAGCTCAACTTTATATGGGGTTAATCAGAATCACATTACATGATGGTGGCTGTGGACTGACTGCTACTCAACATGAGTATAAGGCCTCATGCACACGACCGTTGTGTGCATCCGTGGCCGTTGTGCCGTTTTCCGTTTTTTTTCGCGGACCCATTGACTTTCAATGGGTCCGTGGAAAAATCGGAAAATGCACCGTTTTGCAGCCGAGACCGTGATCCGTGTATCCTGTCCGTCAAAAAAATACTATTTTTTTGACGGACAACGGTTCACGTACCCATTCAAGTCAATGGGTCCGTGAAAGAACACGGATGCACACAAGATTGGCATCCGTGTCCGTGATCCGTGGCCGTAGGTTACTTTCATACAGACGGATCCGAAGATCAGTCTGCATAAAAGCTTTTTCAGAACTGAGTTTTCACTCCGTGAAAACTCAGATCCGACAGTATATTCTAACACAGAGGCATTCCCATGGTGATGGGGACGCTTCTAGTTAGAATATACAACAAATTGTGTACATGACTGCCCCCTGCTGCCTGGCAGCACCCGATCTCTTACAGGGGGCTGTGATCCGTACAATAAACCCCTCAGGTGCTGCACCTGAAGGGGTTAATTGTGCGTATCATAGCCCCCTGTAAGAGATCCGGGGCTGCCAGGCAGCAGGGGGCAGACCCCCCTCCCTCCCCAGTTTAAATTTTATTGATGCCAGTGCTTCCCCCCCCTCCCTCTATTGTAATAATAGCATTGGTGGCACAGTGTGCGCCCCCCCGACCCCCCCCCCCTTCCTCCCTCTATTGTATTATTACATTGGTGGCAGTGTGCGGCCTCCCCCGGCCACCCTCCCTCTATTACATTAATAACATTGGTGGCAGTGTGCGGCCTCCCCTCCCCCCCCCATCATTGGTGGCAGCGGAGTTCCGATCGGAGTCCCAGTTTAATCGCTGGGGCTCCGATCGGTAACCATGGCAACCCCAGGACGCTACTGCAGTCATGGTTGCCATGGTTACTTAGCAATAGTAGAAGCATCATACTTACCTGCTGGCTGCTGCGATGTCTGTGTCCGGCCGGGAGCTCCTCCTACTGGTAAGTGACAGCAATGCGCCGCACAGGCCTGTCACTTACCAGTAGGAGGAGCTCCCGGCCGGACACAGACATCGCAGCAGCCAGCAGGTAAGTATGATGCTTCTACTATTGCTAAGTAACCATGGCAACCAGGACTGCAGTAGCGTCCTGGGGTTGCCCCGATTACCGATCGGAGCCACAGCGATTAAACTGGGACACTGATCGGAACTCCGCTGCCACCAATGATGGGGGGGTGGGGAGAGGGGAGGCCGCACACTGCCACCAATGTTAATAATGTAATAGAGGGAGGGTGGCCGGGGGAGGCCGCACACTGCCACCAATGTTATTAATGTAATAGAGGGAGGGAGGGGGGCCGAGGGAGGCCGCACACTGGCCACCAATGATATTAATGTAATAGAGGGAGGGAGGGGGGCCGAGGGAGGCCGCACACTGGCCACCAATGATATTAATCTAATAGAGGGAGGGAAGGGGGCCGGGGGAGGCCGCACACTGCCACCAATGTTATTAATGTAATAGAGGGAGGGAGGGGGGCCGGGGGAGGCCGCACACTGGCCACCAATGATATTCAAACTGGGGAGGGGGGGGTCTGCCCCCTGCTGCCTGGCAGCCCCTGATCTCTTACAGAGGGCTATGATACGCACAATTAACCCCTTCAGGTGTGGCACCTGAAGGGTTAATTGTGCTGATCACGGCCCCCTGTAAGAGATCGGGTGGTTCCAGGCAGCAGGGGGCAATCATGTACACAGTTTGTAGTATATTCTAACTAGAAGCGTACCCATCACCATGGGAACGCCTTTGTGTTAGAATATACTGTCGGATATGAGTTTTCACGATGTAACTCATATCCGACAGTATAGTCTAACATAGAGGCGTTCACATGGTGATGGGGACGCTTCAAGTTAAAATATACCATCGGATTGGAGAAAACTCTGATCCGATGGTATAAAAGAGACTCCAGACTTTACATTAAAAGTCAATGGGGGACGGATCCGTTTGCAATTGCACCATATTGTGTCAACGTCAAACGGATCCGTCCCCATTGACTTGCATTGTAATTCAGGACAGATCCGTTTGGCTCCGCACGTCCAGGCGGACACCAAAACTACTTTTTTTTCATGTCCGTGGATCCTCCAAAAATCAAGGAAGACCCTCGGACGAAAAAACGGTCACGGATCACGGACCTATGGACCCCGTTTTTGCGGACCGTGAAAAAAAACTGTCGTGTGCATGAGGCCCAAATGTCATTGGCTAATTCTATACACAACCACATCCCCAAGTATAAGAGGGTTTTCATACTTATGCAACCACATTATTTCAGTTTATTGAATGATTTTTAGACTATTTTTTTATACAATTTTACAGATTATAGGTCACATAAAAGGTGGAAATAAATCTGATATGATTTGTCTTTCTCAGTTTTTTTTTAACATGACAAAAACATGTGGCAACTTTTTAAATCCACAGTATCTACCGTGCGAATTCGCTCTGGTAGGCTGGGTACTCAGACACAGTACAGAGGCACAAAACGGTTCTTAAACACAAGTTTAGTGTTTATTCACACAAGCAGCTTAACAAAAACAAAAGTCACCTTAGGTTTTAAGTCTTGGTGCTCAAGTCACAAAGTGCCGCAGGTACCGCTTGAGAAGGTCCAGTCCTGGTGTTTAATTTACATTGTGCTGCAGGTACAGCGGAAGAGGAACAAGTCCAGGTGTTCGCAGTCCAGCCTGCCTTTTAAGACCGTCAGCTGTCAGCAAAGCCCGGACCGGCATATGAGATCCAGTCCGGTGTTTGACCTCACCTGGATGTCAATCAGTCCAGCAGCACATGCTGGGAGGAAAATACCTTCCTCTCCACACCAGACCTTTCACGGTGTCGCACTATCTATACTTTTTATGAATGAAAGAACAGAATGAGGTGTAAAAGCATAGGACAAAATAAATAAAAAACTCCAAATATAAAAGGAATGTATGTTTCAAAACTATAGTGGACAGAGGACACTACTTTTAGTTATGCCCGGATAGTCACTATTCTATGGGTAGTGTATATACAGTCAGGTCCATAAATTTTGGGACATCAACACAATTGTAACATTTTTGGCTCTATACACCACCACAATGGATTTAAATTGAAACAAACAAGATGTGCTTTACCTGCAGACTGTCATCTTTAATTTGAGGGTATTTACATCCAAATCAGGTGAACGGTGCAGGAATTACAGCAGTTTGCATATGTGCATCCCACTTGGTAAGGAACCAAAAGTAATGGGACAATTGGCTTCTCAGCTGTTCCATGGCCAGGTGTGTGTTATTCCCTCATTATCCCAATTACAATGAGCAGATAAAAGGTCCAGAGTTCTGTGCTATTTGCATTTGGAATCTGTTGCTGTCAACTCTGAAGATGAGATCCAAAGAGCTGTCACTATCAGTGAAGCAAGCCATCATTAGGCTGAAAAAACAAAACAAACCCATCAGAGAGATGGCAAAAACATTAGGCGTGGCCAAAACAACTGTTTGGAATATTCTTAAAAAGAAGGAAGGCACCAGTGAGCTCAGCAACACCAAAAGACCCGGAAGACCAAGGAAAACAACTGTGGTGGATGACCAAAGAATTATTTCCCTGGTGAAGAAAACACCCTTCACAACAGTTGGCCAGATCATAAACACTCTCCAGGAGGTAGGTGTATGTGTGTCAAAGTCAACAATCAAGAGAAGACTTTACCAGAGTGAATAAAGAGGGTTCACCACAAGATGTAAACCATTGGTGAGCCTCAAAAACAGGAAGGCCAGATTAGAGTTTGCCAAACGACATCTAAAAAAGCCTTCACAGTTCTGGAACATCATCCTATGGACAGATGAGACCAAGATCAACTTGTACCATAGTGATGGGAAGAGAAGAGTATGGAGAAGGAAAGGAACTGCTCATGATCCTAAGCATACCACCTCATCAGTGAAGCATGGTGGTGGTAGTAACATAGTAACATAGTACATAAGGCCGAAAAAATACATTTGTCCATCCAGTTCGGCCTGTTATCCTGCAAGTTGATCCAGAGGAAGGCAAAAAAAAAAAAAATCCTGTAAGGTAGAAGCCAATTTTCCCCACTTTAGGGGAATAAGAAATTCCTTCCCGACTCCAATCAGGCAATCAGAATAACTCCCTGGATCAACGACCCCTCTCTAGTAGCTATAGCCTGTAATATTATTACGCTCCAGAAATACATCCAGGCCCCTCTTGAATTCCTTTATTGTACTCACCATCACCACCTCCTCAGGCAGAGAGTTCCATAGTCTCACTGCTCTTACCGTAAAGAATCCTTTTCTATGTTTGTGTACAAACCTTCTTTCCTCCAGACGCAGAGGATGTCCCCTCGTCCCAGTCCTGGGAATGAATAGATGATGGGAGAGATCTCTGTACTGACCCCTGATATATTTATACATAGTAATTAGATCTCCCCTCAGTCGTCTTTTTACTAAAGTGAATAGCCCTAATTTTAATAATCTTTCAGGGTAGTGTCATGGCGTGGGCATGTATGGCTGCCAATGGAACTGGTTCTCTTGTCACATCATCAATAAATACAAGAGAACCAGTTCCATTAGCAGCCATACATGCCCACGCCATGACACTACCACCACCATGCTTCACTGATGAGGTGGTATGCTTAGGATCATGAGCAGTTCCTTTCCTTCTCCATACTCTTCTCTTCCCATTACTCGGGTACAAGTTGATCTTGGTCTCATCTGTCCATAGGATGTTGTTCCAGAATTGTGAAGGCTTTTTTAGATGTCGTTTGGCAAACTCTAATCTGGCCTTCCTGTTTTTGAGGCTCACCAATGGTTTACATCTTGTGGTGAACCCTCTGTATTTACTTTGGTGAAGTCTTCTCTTGATTGTTGACTTTGACACACATACACCTACCTCCTGGAGAGTGTTCTTGATCTGGCCAACTGTTGTGAAGGGTGTTTTCTTCACCAGGGAAAGATGTGACTGCTGACAAAAGCATCAGGATGAATTCTGAAGTGTTTCGGGCAATATTATCTGCTCATATTCAGCCAAATGCTTCAGAACTCATTGGACGGCGCTTCACAGTGCAGATGGACAATGACCCAAACCATACTGCAAAAGCAACCAAAGAATTTTTTAAGAGAAAGAAGTGGAATGTTCTGCAATGGCCAAGTCAATCACCTGAGCTGAATCCGATTGAGCATGCATTTCACTTGCTGAAGACAAAACTGAAGGGAAAATGCCCCAAGAACAAGCAGGAAATGAAGACATTTGCAGTAGAGGCCTGGCAGAGCATCACCAGGGATTTAACCCAGCGTCTGGTGATGTCTATGCATTACAGACTTCAGGCTGTAATTGACTGCAAAGGATTTGCAACCAAGTATTAAAAAGTGAAAGTTTGATTTATGATTATTATTCTGTCCCATTACTTTTGGTCCCTTAACAAGTGGGAGGCACATATGCAAACTGCTGTAATTCCTACACCGTTCACCTGATTTGGATGTAAATACCCTCAAATTAAAGCTGACAGTCTGCAGGTAAAGCACATCTTGTTCGTTTTATTTCAAATCCATTGAGGTGGTGTATAGAGCCAAAAATGTTAGAATTGTATCCATGTCCCAATATTTATGGACCTGACTGTATATATACTGTATATACTGCTCATCTACGATTCCCATCTCTCAGAAAAACATCTCCTAATGGCATCTACAATGTGGGTGTATCCTGTACTGAACCACCTCGGAGCCGCACACTGCACCTCCTTCCATCACATATCAGATCGGCTTCTTCAGTACATATTGGGCTAATTTATGCAGAATAGACTGTGATTTACATCATCTCGTACGTGCCATTGGGTTCTGTGCTATTTAATGTAGGGGTTGTTCTGTAAAAAAGAGTAAAACCTGCACAGAAGAAGAAAGACACGTACGTTTCAAAATTGAATGGAAACTCATAAAAGACATGCAAGTGGATGTCAATTCTATGACATAAAAGGTGTATGTACAATAGTGTAAACCGATAAGAGGTGGAGACCGGAGGAGGCATCTTAAAAAAAGGAAGCCTCCTGGGATACATCTAGAGGCATTTCCTAAGGGCCTCATTTGGAGAAACGCTCTCCTCCACATTTATTAATAACATATTGTTTTATATAACAATGGCCACTAGATGGCGGTATAGTACACTAAGCGTAGTATACTGTATAACAAATACCAGACTGAATTCAATTAATGTGAATTCTTAAAGGGGTATTCCCATCTTAGACAATGGGGGCATATCGCTAGGATATGCCCCCATTGTCTGAAAGGTGCGGGTCTCACCTCTGGGACCCGCACATACAAGGAGAACGGAGCCGGGGAGCATTGTGGCTGGAGGACCCCGGGATCCGTCCACCACTAGACTCTCCCATTGAAGTGAATGGAAGCGGCTCCAAAGAAATGAATGGAGGGCAGCTGCGCATGAGCAGTGCGCTCTCCTCAACTTTCTCCGCTCCATTCTCCTTGTAGGTGCGGGTCCCAGAAGTGGGACCCACACCTATCAGACAATGGAGGCATTTCCTAGGGATATGCCCCCATTGTCTAAGATTGGATAACCCCTTTAATGAGATCCATTAGCTGGGACAGTGCACTAACCTCATATCTTCTGCGGATGTAGCCTTACTCACATCCTTCTCTCTCTTCATGTAATACCAGAGAGCTGGGAGACTCCTAGTTCTTCTTTATGCTGAAGATAGCCCTTTAATGACTTTTCTTTACTTGGCTTTATGTTTGGGATAATTTTCCTGCTGCAGAATAAATATGTCAATCAAAACCTCTCTGATGGTACTTTATAATGGATAAGTAGCTGACTGTATTTCTCAGCATTGATGACACCTTTAATCATGACAAAATCCCCACCTCCATTTGCTGAAATGCAGCCTGAAACTTGCCAGGAGCCTCCATCATGCTTCACTGTTGCCTGCAGACACTTCTTATAGTACTGCTCTCCAGTACTTCAAAAAACAAACTGCCGTCATACGGTATTTTGACTTGTCAGTCCATTTTTTAGCACCCGGCTCCTATGCTATAATAATAATAATCATCTTTATTTATATAGCGCCAACATATTCCTCAGCACTTTACAATCAGGGGGATCATGTACAAACAGAGTCATACATAATATAGCCACAGACAAGTCAACAAGAGGAGTGAGGGCCCTGCTCACAAGAGCTTACAATCTATGAGGAGATAGGGGTGACACAGAAGGTAACAAGTGCTGGATTTGTACAATGGTCCGGCCATCTTCACACAATAGGGGAGTAGATATAAAGCTGCACGAGCCGTCACCAGCCAATATCTGTAGTGTCTGTCAGTGCATGGGGTGTGAGATGGTTCAGAAGAATGATGATGGAATAAGTGTAATAGAGTAAGATCAGGGGTTGTGATAGACCAACCTAACAAGATGTGTTTTTAGGCAGCGCCGAAAATTGTGGATGTTATCAATTAACCTAATTTCTTAGGGTAGGGCATTCCAGAGAACTGGTGCAGCTCGGGAGAAGTCTTGTAGCTGGGAGTGAGAGCTTCGGATTATGGTTTTTATGCATAGTCGGCCTTGTTTCCATGTCAAAGGTATGGCTTTTTGGCCACAGTTCTTTCATGAAGACCACTTCTGGCCAGACTTCTCAGAACAGTAGTTGGGTGTACCTGGATTCCAATGGTTTCTGCCAGTTCTGAGCTGATAGCACTGCTGGACACCTTCCAGTTTCAAAGGGAAGCACCGTATTTTTTGCCCCATAAGACGCACTCCCCCCCCCCCCCCAAAGTAGGGGGAAAATGCCCCTGCGTCTTATGGGGCGAATACTAATGAAGTGCTTCCATTATGGAAGCGCTCATTAGTACCGGAGTACCGGGAAGCGGTGAAGGCTCTGTACTCACTGCTTCCTGGTCCTCGGCTCGGCTATCGGCTGTGCAGGGCTGCACACAACGTGAGGGCGCTCTATGACCTCACACTGTGCGCCGCTATAAGCAGCCAACAGCAGGATGAAGAGGATCGCGATGGTGAGGAGCGGTGGCGTCCAGGAGCAGGAGAGTTATGTGGTTTTTATTTTTTTTTATTTGCGCTGATGGCTGATGGCTGACATGAGGGCTAATATATGGCTGAAGTTTGGGGGGTTGATCTGAGGCATTGGTGGTCTGATCTGAGGTCTGATTGACATTGGGATCTGATTGGGGCTGTGAGCTGAGGTCTGATTAACATTGGGGGTCTGATTGCTGGTCTGACCTGAGGTGTAATGGAAAATATTATTTTCTTATTGTCCTCCTCTAAAACCTAGGTGCGTCTCATGGGCCGGTGCGTCTTATAGGGCGAAAAATACGGTAAGTATAATGTGTCATCTGCAGCACTAAGTTTTCCGCTAATAAACTAACAAAATGTCCAAATTACCATATTTTGCCTTCCAAAAATTGTAATAAAAAGTGATCTGAAAACCTCATATACCTCACAATAATATCAATTGTCCTCCAAAAATGAGCCCCTACACAGCTCCTTAGACAGAAAAAGAAAAAAAAAATTCAGGTGTCCGATTACGATGATGCAAATAAGTTTTTTTCAATTTTTTTTTTATTTTTTTTAAATGTATTAACTCCTTAAGGACCCAGGACGAGAATGCTCACTCTAAAGGGCCGGTGCTTTGCACCCCAGGACGAGCATTCTCGTCCTGCGGTCCTTTCTCTTCCCCACATGTGGTGCCGCGATCAGCCGCAGAGATCCGGCTGTTACTGACAGCCAGATCCCTGCTGCATCCACCAGCATTGGTGATAACGCCGATGCCGGTGAATTAATCAGTCATATGCCGCGGTCAGCGCTGACCGCGGCATATGGGAGGTTATCGCTCCCTCTTCTTAGCCAGGCTGGGCCTCATAGGCAAACTATTAGTGTATTACACTGTGTAATACATTGATAGTCAATGCGGTACAATACAGATGTATTGTGCTGCATTGAAACAGGGATTAGACCCTGTAATGCTGTACCAAAATGGGACAAAAAATAATAATAATATAAGTGACAAAAAGAGTGTTTTTAATAATAAAAAAAATTAAAGTTTCAATAAAAAAAGCCCCTTTTTCACAAAAAAAACTGATATATAAAATTGTAAAAAATAGAAAAGGTATCACCCCATGCATAACAACCTGAAAATATCACATGATGCACCCCGTCTGGTCAACACCGTAAAAAACTAATTTTTTTCACCTTACATCACAAAAAGTGTAATACCAAGTGATCAAAAAGTCATACACACCCCAAAATCATACCAATCAAACCGTCATCTCATCCCGCAAAAAATGAGATCCGACCTAAGACAATCGCCCAAAAAATAAAAAAAACTATGGCTTTCAGAATATAGAGACGCAAAAAAAATCATTAAAAAAAAAATGCTTTATTATATAAAACTGAAACAAACAACCCAAAAAAAATTTGTTTTTTTCGCGTCCGTAACAACCTGCTCTATGAAAATACCACTTGATCTAACCTGTCAGATGAATGTTGTAAATAACAAAAATAAAAACTATACCAAAACAGCAATTTTTTGTTACCTTGCCTCACAAAATGTGTAATATAGAGCAACCAAAAATCATATGTACCCTAAAATAGCACCAACAAGACTGCCACTTTATCCCGTAGTTTCCAAAATTGGGTCTTTTTTGGAGTTTCTACTCTAGGGGTGCATAAGGGGGGCTTCAAATGTGACATAGGCAGCTTAAAATTATCCCAGTGAAATCTGCCTTCTAAAAACCATATGGCGTTCCTTTCCTTCTGCGCCCTGCCGTGTTCCCGTGCAGCAGTTTACGACCACATATGGGGTGTTTCTGTAAACTACAGAATCAGGGCAATAAATATTGAGTTTTGTTTGGCTGTTAACCCTTGCTTTGTTACTGGAAAAAATGGATTAAAATAGAAAATCTGCCAAAAAAGTGAAATTCTGAAATTTCATCTCCATTTTCCTTTAATTCTTGTGAAATACCTAAAGGGTTAAAAAAGTTTGTAAAATCGGTTTTGAATACCTTGAGGGGTGTAGTTTATAGAATGGGGTCATTTTTGGGTGGTTTCTATTATGTAAGCCTCACAAAGTGACTTCAGACCTGAACTGGTCTTTAAAAAGTGGGTTTTGGAAATTTTAAGATTTGCTTCAAAACTTCTAAGCCTCCTAACGTCCGCCCCTCAAAAAAAGGGCATTCACAAAATGATCGAAACATGAAGTAGACATATGGGGAATGTAAAGTAATAACAATTTTTGTAGTTTCTACTATCTATTATAAAAGTAGAGAAATTGAAATTTGAAATTTTATCCAAAAGTTTCGTAAATTTGGTGTTTTTTTATAAATAAAAATGATTTTTTTTTACTCAATTTTACCACTGTTATGAAGTACAATATGTGACGAGAAAACATTCTCAGAATGGCCTGGATAAGTAAAAGTGTTTTAAAGTTATTACCACATAAAGTGACACATGTCGGATTTGCTAAAAATTGCCTGATCCTGAAGGTGAAAAATGGCACGGTCCTTAAGGGGTTAACATATAACAAAAAACAGATAAATTTGGTATCACTGTAATCGTATGGACCCACAGAATAAAGACGATGGGTCATTTTTTCCTAGAAGTAAACACCATAAAAACAAGCCCATATAACAATGACGATATTACTTTTTTATTTCCAACCCATTAATATTTTTCTTTAGCTTTCCACTACATCAGGGATGCCCAACCCGTGGCCCTCCAGCTGTTGCAAAACTACAACTCCCAACATGCCTGGATATCTGTAGGCTGTCCAGGTATGCTGGGACTTGTAGTTTAGCAACAGTTGGAGGGCCGCAGGTTGGGCATCCCTGTACCACATCATACAGATAATTAAGCAGGGGCGTCGTTAGGTCAAAACATTCGGGGCTTGAGCCCCGTATGTTTTGACCAGTGCCCCGAATGTTATGCTGGCAGGGCCGGCCGGCGCTCTGTTTCTCCTGCGCTACACCGGCCCCGCCACTTTAACTCTAAAAAACTGTAAACCTAATCCACCTGGCGCCTGCCCTGCAGACTTAACTTTTGACTTGAAATCAGCCGCAGTCGCCCGCTCATCTCTCACTAGATTCTTACTGCAGCTCCGGTACAGCAGGCAGTGAGGGCGGCACTTGCTCACTGACATCAGGCGCCTGCTCCTCCCACTAGGCGGCGCAGGCGCGTGACGTCAGTGAGTGAGCGCCGCCCGCACTGCCTGTTACTGGAGCTGACCGGCTGAGCCTGAGACTGAGTAAGACTAGAGATGAGCGCTGAATCTGATTGATAAAGTTAAAGTTGCACTGGATACGGATGGATTACAGTTTAAAATGTTAATGTACAGTTGTACACTCCTGTGAGCGGCGGGGAGGGGGATCTGTGGATGGCACTGTTATGGGCAGGTGGATCTGTGGTGGATGGCACTGTTATGGGCAGAGGTTCTGTGGAGGACGGCACTGTTATGGGCAGGGGGTTCTGTGGTGGACGGCACTGTTATGGGCAGGGGGTTCTGTGGTGGACGGCACTGTTATGGGCAGGGGGTTCTGTGGTGGACGGCACTGTTATGGGCAGGGGGTTCTGTGATGGACGGCACTGTTATGGGCAAGGGGATCTGTGGTGGATGGCACTGTTATGGGCAGGGGGATCTGTGGTGGATGGCACTGTTATGGGCAGGGGGCTCTGTGGTGGATGGCACTGTTATGGGCAGGGGGATCTGTGGTGGATGGCACTGTTATGGGCAGGGGGATCTGTGGTGGATGGCACTGTTATGGGCAGGGGGATCTGTGGTGGATGGCACTGTTATGGGCAGGGGGATCTGTGGTCGATGGCACTGTTATGGGCAGGGGGTCTGTGGTGGATGGCACTGTTATGGGCAGGGGGATCTGTGGATGGCACTGTTATTGAGGGGGATCTGTGGATGGCACTGTTATGGGGGATCTGTGGATGGCACTGTTATGGAGGGGGATCTGTGGATGGCACTGTTATGTAGGAGGATCTGTGGATGGCACTGTTATGGGGGGGATCTGTGGATGGCACTGTTATGGGGGGAATCTGTGGATGGCACTGTTATGGAGAGGGATCTGTGGATGGCACTGTTATGGGGAGGGGGATCTGTGGATGGCACTGTTATGGGGAGGGGGATCTGTGGATGGCACTGTTATGGGGAGGGGTATCTGTGGATGGCACTGTTATGGGGGGATCTGTGGATGGCACTGTTATGGGGGGGAATCTGTGGATGGCACTATTATGGGGGGGATCTGTGGATGGCACTGTTATGGAGAGGGATCTGTGGATGGCACTGTTATGGGGAGGGGGATCTGTGGATGGCACTGTTATGGGGAGGGGGATCTGTGGATGGCACTGTTATGGGGAGGGGGATCTGTGGATGGCACTGTTATGGGGAGGGGGATCTGTGGATGGCACTGTTATGGGTGGGGGGATCTGTGGATGGCACTGTTATGGGGAGGGGGATCTGTGAATGGCACTGTTATGGGGGGGATCTGTGGATGGCACTGTTATGGGGGGGAATCTGTGGATGGCACTGTTATGGAGAGGGATCTGTGGATGGCACTGTTATGGGGAGGGGGATCTGTGGATGGCACTGTTATGGGGAGGGGGATCTGTGGATGGCACTGTTATGGGGAGGGGGATCTGTGGATGGCACTTTTATGGATGATCTGTGGGGTTGCCCAGACGGCTAGGCCCTTCACTGTAGTTATTAACCCCATTCAGCAGTCCCCCATTCACTGAAGGGGGGACTGCTGAAAGGGGTTAATAAATACTGTGAAGGCCCCCCCCACCGGTGGCGATGAGGGTGTGGCTTCACATGGGCTCGTGCCCCGGATGTCTTCAGACCCTAGCAACGCCCCTGTAACATCTTGTCCCGCAAAAAACAAGTCCTCATATGGCTATGGAAAACATAAAATGGTATGGCTTGTGGTAGGCTAGGAATAAAAAGAACAATAAAAAAAAATTAGTGGCTAATGATGAAAAAGAGTAGTAAAATTACTAAGTATATGATTATTCCGTGTATAGATTGCATATGGATTCATATGGTGGATTTATAAAATAAGGTCACATTTTACTTTTTTCTGCTTGTTTTCCCAAGAAACATTCCATTTTTTTAGCAGCAGATGTGGAGTTTCATATAAAGTCATTTTCACTTATTGCATCTGTAAGTAGAAGACATCTGGCTGTTCCGTCCTCCAAGTCCTGAAATTGCTAGTGAACCACATGTAGTGCTGAAAACTACGAATACAGTGCGATTATACATCCAAATATCTGACAGAGGAGAGATGTGGTGTCCCGCCAGTATAAAAAGTGCCATACATTGCCCAGGAAATATACACTGCAGAGTGTCCAAATAGCGCCAAACAGTGCCTAAATAATGGTGCTCATAGATGGTTCCATGGAGTGACGTGCAGACAGATATTAGCTACTGCGGTATAAAATCAACATAAAGCTTTCCACCCACAGTGATATCACTACAGAGGCATAACTAGAAAAGGCTAGACTCCAATGCATATTTTTGAATGGGGAGACTTCCTCGCAATCCCCCTCCTACTGCGGCTAGTGAAGACTGGCCATACTTGCAATACAAACTCCTACTCACTCAGTAGCCATGCCCTTTTAGTGCCCCCACACAGTAGTTATGCCCAATTCACAGTAGTTATGCCACCTTAGTGTCCCTTCAGAGTAGTCATGCCCCCATTGTGTCCCCACACAGTAGAATGCCCCCTAGTACCCCTTCACAGTTGTTATGCCCCATAGTGCCCCCTAAACAAGTAGTTATGCCCCTATAATGTCCCCACACAGTATTTATTCCCCCATAGTGCTCAAACACAGTAGGTATGCCCCCAAAATTCCCCCACACCGTACTTATGCCCCCATAGTGCCCCCACACAGTAGTTGTGCCCCAACACACTAGTTATGCCCCCATAGTGCCCCGACACAGAAGTCATGCCCTCATAGAGCCCCCACACAGTAGTTGTGCCCCCATAGTGCTACCACAAAGTAGTTATGCCTCCACACAGTAGTTATGCCCACTTTCTGGCCCCGCTATATATGTGATGCCTGTGTAGCATTAATAAAATAAAAAACATTAATACTCACCTAGTCCTGTTCCCTTGATGAACAGAGCACATCTATTCAGTGATATCATGGCACCTCCTAGGCTGAGAGAGCACACGGGCCGGAGTATGACCCTTTGCTTATTCTCTCTTCTAAGCAGGAGCAATGTTGTCAGTACATTGTGCCTTTTGGGGAGTACAGGCCAGGGAATGAGGCCTGGGCAGTAATGGATGACTGACATCCATTGTAGCCCGGGTTTCCCGTTACTGCAGGCCCTGAAGCAGCCTGTAGCCCAGATAAATATTATACCCAGTACTGAGATATAGAGATGGCCTTGCGGTTTGCCCGGCGGTCGTTTCACGGCAAACTTTGCATGTTCGCGATTCGCCGAACATGCGATCATATGGAGATATTCGCGCCCGCCATATTCTTTTACATTGTGAAGAACTTTGACCCATGACACATCCAGCAGGTGGTACAGGACAGCCAATTGAGACGTTTCAGCACATGGACGTACCCCCTACCTTATAAATAAACCCGATCTGGCTGCCATTTTACATTCAGTGTTTTGCCAGTGTAGGGAGAGGTTGCTTTGTGGAGCAGGGACAGGCTGTTAGGGACACCAAACGCTAGCCAATAGGGCCACAAAAGTCCTTTTAAGCACTAGTATAGATGCGCTATCGATATGTGTGATACACAGAGGAGTGCGATATACTTATAATATACTTTATAATGAGTCAAAAACACATAGATTATATAGTGATCAACGGGAAGTCTAGGGGGCTAGGGGCTTACTAGGGCCATTTTTATAAAGGGTAAGGTTCCGGACGGGGTCGCTCTTATCAGGGCGGGTGGTCTGTGGTTAGGCTATCAGGGCCAGAATAGCACCCGCCTGTAGGGCAATATCAGGGTCAGTTCTTTGCCCACCCAGTCTTTTAATACCACATCATCATCTAGCCCAGGGATGGATGTTTTTTGCTTTCCCTCCGGGATTCATGGATGTGCACTGGAACCCCCCGGATTGTGGTAGGACATATGGTTTCTGATTTAGTGCCGTCGAGCACCTGATTTGGTGCCGCCGAGCACTTACTATTGCCTACCACATCCATGCTTTTTGCTTAACTTTAATAATTTAATTTATTTTAATTTTGAGGGATATCTTTTCCATTCACACGTCCGCAAAATGGGTCTGCATCCGTTCCGCAATTTTGCGGAACCGGTGCAAACCCATTCATTTTCAATGGGGCCGAAATGTGCTGTTCACATCCGCATTTGCGGTTCCGCACTTCCGCATCCGTGCTTCTGTTTCCGCAAAAAAATAGAACATGTTCTATTCTTGTCCGCAATTGCAGACAAGATTAGGCATTTTCTATTATAGTGCCGGCGATGTGCGGTCCGCAAATTGTGGAATGCGCATTGCCGGTGTCCGTGTCTTGCGGATCCGCAAAACACTTACGGACGTGTGAATGGACCCTCATAGTAACATTATTAAAGGTTACGTTTTATCTTCATGGATATTCTAATGGATTGTCTTCCTTGTACAACGTTATAATATACTTTCTATGTCAGACAGTACAGTCATGTGAAAAAATTAGGACACCCTTTGAAAGCATGTGGTTTTTTGTAACATTTTTAATAAAAGGTTATTTCATCTCCGTTTCAACAATACAGAGAGATTAAAGTAATCCAACTAAACAAAGAAAACTGAAGAAAAGTCTTTTCAAGATCTTCTGTAAATGTCATTCTACAAAAATGCCTATTCTAACTGAGGAAAAAGATAGGACACCCTCACATGTATTCCCTCTTAAATTGGCTCAGATCTCACACAGGTATATCACACCAGGTGCACATAATTAGTAGATCGTTACTCTGCATGTTGAATGAGGCTTGCCCTATTTAAACCTCAGACATTTAGTTTGGTGTGCTCCTGACTGTTGAAGTGAGAGTGAGCACCATGGTGAGAGCAAAAGAGCTGTCAGAGGACTTCAGAAAAAAGATTGTAGCAGCCTATGAGTCTGGGAAGGGATTTAAAAAGATCTCAAAAGATTTTGAAATCAGCCATTCCACTGTCCGGAAGATAGTCTACAAGTGGAGGGCTTTCAAAACAACTGCCAACATGCCCAGGACTGGTCGCCCCAGCAAGTTCACCCCAAGAGCAGACCGCAAGATGCTAAAAGAGGTCTCCAAAAACCCTAAAGTGTCATCTCGAGAACTACAGCAGGCTCTGGCTACTGTTGATGTAGAAGTACATGCCTCTACAATCAGAAAGAGACTGTACAAGTTTAACTTGCATGGGAGGTGTGCAAGGAGGAAACCTTTGCTTTCCAAGAGAAACATCGAGGCCAGACTGACATTTGCCAGAGATAAAGTTGACAAAGACCAGGACTTCTGGAATAATGTTCTTTGGACAGATGAGTCCAAAATTGAATTATTTGGACACAACAGCAGAGGACATGTTTGGCGTAAACCAAACACAGCATTCCAAGAAAAGAACCTCATACCAACTGTGAAGCATGGAGGTGGAAGTGTCATGGTTTGGGGCTGCTTTGCTGCAGCAGGACCTGGTCAGCTCACCATCATAGAATCCACGATGAATTCTACTGTGTATCAGAAGGTGCTTGAAGAACATGTGAGACCATCAGTTAGAAAATTAAAGCTGAAGCGGAACTGGACCATGCAACATGACAATGACCCAAAACATACTAGTAAATCAACCAAAGATTGGCTGAAAAAGAAGAAATGGAGAGTCCTGGAATGGCCAAGTCAAAGTCCAGATTTGAATCCCATTGAGATGCTGTGGGGTGACTTGAAAAGGGCTGTACGTGCAAGAAACCCCTCAAACATCTCACAGCTGAAAAAGTTCTGCATTGAGGAGTGGGGTAAAATTTCCTCAGACCGATGTCGAAGACTGGTAGATGGCTACAAGAACCGTCTCACTGCAGTTATTTCAGCCAAAGGAGGTAACACTCGCTATTAGGGGCAAGGGTGTCCTATCTTTTTCCTCAGTTAGAATAGGCATTTTTGTAGAATGACATTTACAGAAGATCTTGAAAAGACTTTTCTTCAGTTTTCTTTGTTTAGTTGGATTACTTTAATCTCTCTGTATTGTTGAAACGGAGATGAAATAACCTTTTATTAAAAATGTTACAAAAAACCACATGCTTTCAAAGGGTGTCCTAATTTTTTCACATGACTGTATATTATAGTGCATTCGTATTGTGCGGCAGTTGTGTGCGGTTCTGCTGCGATACCGCAGGTATATAGAGGGACAAGCGTTATTGGTACATATCATTTCTACTGGTGTGATATACCAGTCCCCCCCAAAAAAAAAATCTGATTGAAGCGGGGTGTTATATACCAATATACTTTCTTTATAGTGCATTTAGGTACTGTACAGTGCATTTGCGCATGCGCGTAGGCGAAAATTATATTGCCGATATTTCGCATTGAAAAAAATTATGAATGGAGATCGCAAATTCGAATAATACATCTGGTATGATATTTGTGCACTTCTAGTAATTATTTCTTGGCTGCAAATATGAGCTGAAGGTTTTTCAGGTTCGCCTGCCATTAAAATGAATGGGACCCGCCGCCAACTTGCCGTCCCAGGAGATGTTCGTCCATCACTACTGAGATAATGCCACACAGTCCCTTACTAGTCCCAGACAGTGTCCAGATAAATGATGTGTAAAGTCTCGAGACATATGGAATACAAAGTGCTCAGGTAAACAGTATATACAGTGCCCAGGTCCGGAAGTGTCCTCACAGTGCCACACATATACCTGTGCTATACAGTACCCATACACTGTTCACTGGGAAAATAAATCGTATGTGGCATTGGTCACAGTAAGTTCTATACTGTCTTGTCATACGGTGCACAGTCCCCTAATAATACAGCCACTGCACTCCCAAACCGATTGCCTTCAGTCATGCTTCTCCCACACTGCTCCCTTGGAAATATTTTTTTCTTAATATCCTCCAATTTGAAGATAAGCTTTAAAGCAACCCGGTGGACCATAGGAACCTGTAGTCTGACGACAACTCATTGGCTTTCATGGGAGAGTGTTGAGGGCATGCCCTGTGACTAGTGCAGAGGTCACTGTGCGAGGAGGGGGAGTAGATAAGATGTGGCATCACTTTTTGTGAATAGTGATCCTGGGTTCTCTATATATAGGTCATATTTGTCATTGTAATCCTGCCTGTGATAATGATGAGTTGAATACTGAGAGGTTTTCCCTATAGTACTGGAAGTGTCGGCTCGGTGGCCAGATTGAAAACAGTAAGAATTCTGGATTTTTTTTTATATAGATAATGGCATCCAAAATGAAAAACAGCAAAAGTTCTTAAAAATAGATTTAACATACCGGTAAATAACTTGATTTCAAGAATAAGTGATGTTCTGAATTGAAAAGAAACTCACACCATAACAATCCATGCTTCTGCGCAGCGGACATGCTCCAGCAAGCGATTCAATCCAATAGAAACAAAGCTTTCTGGCACCGGAATAAAATCTTCATATTTTATTAATTATGATTAACATTTGTGATGAGTATTCAAAAATAAAATTTGGCTGCTTTGCCGAATTATTATGTCACGTAGCGCATTTCTTTGTAAGTAGTGGGTACAATGAAAGAGAGCAGTGATTGCGCGGCCCCCCATGATTGTACCCCACAGATTGCGAGTTCATAGCTGATCACGGCATCTGACAGTAATAACAGAGGGTAAAATAAAAAAATAAATAATAAATGTAATCATGCTTACCTTTAATCATCCTTATCCATTTGCTCACGACGGGCCGGCCGCCACCATCTTGATTGAAGATCTGGCGCGGCCCATGATGACATCATCATGTTGTCCGGCGGGGTGACGTCATATGTCACACTGTGAATGGGATTTTGTGCGAGAACTTCAATAAAGATGGTGGCGGCCGGTAGGTTGCGAGCAAAAGAATGAGGTAAGTATCATTTTATTTTGTTTTTCACACTATTTCAGGGAAAATCAATTCGCTCCCACGAAACACGAGGAAATTCGTCTTCTCTGTAAGTCTAATTTTCCCTGAAATTCGGATTGCTCAACACTAATTAAAATACATCTCCAACGTCAAGACATTCATCCCCAATGGGTTTCGATCAAATAATGATACTTAGCCTGTAAAAATTGCAAGATATCAGGATTTTTTAAATATAACATGGAAAATAAAACATACACCAAAAATAATAAAAAAACAATAACATTTAAACTATAGGTCGTTTTCATTCTTACCTTGCCTATAAACCTTCCAGAAGAGCTGCCATTTACCCCCCTACTCACACACCTCACACTAGACCTGACTTTAGCTGTAAGGCAACAGGCTGCATTATGAGCCCTACTCCCTGCTCTAGCTGCAGTAGGAGACCAGGCAGGCCAAGGGTACTTTCACACTTGCGGCAGGACGGACCTGACAGGCTGTTCACCCTGTCGGATCCATCCTTCCGCTATTTCGCCATGCCGCCGGACCGCCGCTCCGTCCCCATTGACTATAATGGGGACGGGGCGGAGCTACGGCGCAGTACGGCAGTTCGTGGTGAGAGGCCGTCGGACTAAAAAGTCGTACATGCAGGACTTTTAGTCCGGCGGCCTTTTGCCGTGCACTGCCATGCTGCACCGTAGCTCCGCCCCCATCCCCATTATAGTCAATGGGGACGGAGCGGCGGTCCGGCAGCACGGCGAAATAGCGGAAGGACGGATCCGACAGGATGAACAGCCTGTTGGATCCGTCCTGCCGCCAGTGTGAAAGTACCCTAGGCCCACCCTTCAACAAAGCCCCACCCTTGCAATTAGCATGCAGCAGTTCCCCTAATCGACCAACACTGTTGCCACTTTTTTTTTTCTGTTTATTTTTTTCTGTTTATTATTTAAATAAATAATGTGTAATAATTGTGAAAACGGTACTACAGTGTGTTACACCCGTTCCTTTTGTCTAATATTACATTTTGCATAAAGATATGAAACCACCCATGGTGACAATAACAGCTGACATCTGGAGGGGCAAATACTTTATTCAAAGCTCGGTAATCATGTAACATTACACACTGAGAAGTAAACTGGATGAAGAATTCTCGTTTCACCTCTGCACATTCATCCGACAACAAGAACGGTTCACTCTGACAAATCTTCTCTGTAAATATTTTAGTAAGTGTTAAGATACATCCCCAGAGACAGAATGGCTGCTAATTTTAGCCCTTTTATATTTTCACCTTCTTTGGCCGTTTTGTGCTTCAAGTGGAAAAGAACAAAGTAATTATTTTATTCTAATTAAATATTGAGCAAATTGGGTGTTCTGAGAAAATGTCATTCTTGTTTTGCAATAATTCATTGTGGTGTGTATATTCAAAATAATGGTGATACAAAGACAACAATCAGAAAATATAAGACAGATAGAATACTCAGCAGTGAGCTCACTTTAGGAGACTGTCTGATCTCTGCCCAGACTTCACCTCCATGGAGGAGGTAGAGAGACTCTCTATACTTCTGGGGAAGAGGCGAACACAGTGGCCATGGCAGCACAATATATTACTGCCTGCCATAGACTGAGAGGAGCCTGATATACCATGGACTCCTATACCCCCACCATGGATGTGTCCTTATCCCCCAACCCTATCCAACCCTGTATTTTAACTTTATCAAATAAATCTTTATTTCATTATCATTACACTTATTATTCCCACTAGGGGACTCTGACGTGCAGTCCTCCGATTATTTCCATAATATGTTGTAGTACTTCTGTAAAGTGTATTAGGCTTTTAGTATGAAACTAACAGGTCTTTATCAGGCTGCACCTCTGACAAACACTGAAGGCAGACTGGAGGGACTTCATTGGACCCCTGGCTGCCATGTTGAGAGATTGGCACCCTGCCATCTCATTCATAGCGGTGCAGATTGGTGAGACAGGGAGCCCTCTCCTTCTGAAACCGCTTAGATGCCACAGTCACTATTAACCGTGGCATCTAAGGATTAAAACATCCAGGATCAGCAATCCTGGCATTAGAGCATGAGCCCAGCTGTCATGATAGAGGCGAGCTCCTGCTCTTCGCTGCATGGGTGACACATGCAGCTCTTAGACTAGGCCGCCATATAATGGTGTATTGGTAGTCACTAAGAGGTTAATGTAATCTAATGCTTTCGCAACATTTTCTTTATCTATTAGTTCTACATAGTTCTAAATTGGAGATATCCTTTAATGAAAGGGTATTTGGGGTACATTTTAGGTAAATCATAATGGATTTCAGTGGAACATTTTGACAATAATCTGAATCTTTAACAATCCATAAAGAAATAACTTTTGATGTGAATGACATCACCATGTGACGCTGCTGGGTTCGGCTGGTTCATTAAAATTATCTGAAGCCTTTATTATTGTTTTAAATAATTAGAACATCCTTCATACTTGAAGTCTCATTCACTGACTCACATCAAGCTGATATCCACGGCAATAAACAGTAAGTGACTCAGTTCAATGCACTTAACGCCAAATTGCCAAAGTTATCATCAACAAAATGTATTTTCTTCCGAGCAGAAGATTCGGAACGCAAAAAAAGACTATGAAGTTAACATAAACATGCCAGTACAGAGCAAAGGAAAATAACTAGATAAAATAGCAAGGTTCATATCCACTGGCATCTCTCCCAGTGGGCAAGATCAGCCAGGCATAAATACCGGAGCACTCACTCTACCCACTGTGGTCTGTGTTGCTCATGGTTGCCCTTTCTTCCTGCTCCTGCTTGTGTGAGCTCGAATAGGATGCACATGCTGCACAGCTCCCAATGAACAAGGTACTGAAGAGAACCGCGGACAAGATGAGAATCCACAATCCTAGAGACCTGAAATTCAAGATTCCCATCAACCATAATCGGAGGAGGAGGCAAAGGCGAGGTTACAATGGGTTGAACATAAGGTTTCAATAAGGACTTATGAAAAACATTATGGATCTTCCAAGTCTGAGGAAGATCAAGACGGTAGGCAACAGGATTGATGACAGACAGGATTTTGTAAGGCCCAATAAACCTAGGACCCAACTTCCAGGAGGGAACCTTCAATTTGATATTCTTGGTAGACAACCACACCAGATCACCAACATTCAGGTCCGGACAAAGCACACGTCTCTTATCTGCCACACGCTTATATCTCTCACTCATGCTCTTTAGATTATCCTGAATCTTTTGCCAAATAGATGACAAAGACGAGGAGAATCTGTCCTCATCAGGTAAACCAGAAGACCCCTCTCCCGAGAAAGTCCCAAACTGCGGATGAAACCCATATGCACCAAAAAATGGTGACTTATCAGAGGACTCCTGACGATGGTTATTTAAAGCAAACTCAGCAAGGGACAAAAAAGAACACCAATCCTCTTGATTCTCCACCACAAAACAGCGCAGATATGTCTCCAGATTCTGATTGACACGCTCTGTCTGGCCATTCGACTGCGGGTGGAAAGCAGAAGAGAATGACAACCGAACCCCCAAGTGAGAACAGAAAGCCTTCCAGAATCTGGAAACAAACTGCGTGCCCCTATCAGAGACTATGTCTGAAGGAATACCGTGCAATTTGACAATGTGATCAATAAATGCCTGCGCCAGCGTCTTAGCATTGGGCAAACCAGGAAAAGGGATGAAATGCACCATTTTGCTAAAACGGTCCACCACCACCAGAATCACCGTCTTCCCCGAGGAATGAGGCAGGTCCGTTATGAAGTCCATGGACAGATGTGTCCAAGGACGGGAAGGAATGGGTAAGGGAAGGAGAGGACCTGATAGCCGTGAATGAGGGACTTTGGCACGAGCGCAAGTCTCGCAGGCTGCCACAAAACCCTCAACCGACTTACGAAGCCCAGGCCACCAGAATCTCCGAGCGATGAGATCCAGTGTGGCTCTTGCCCCTGGGTGCCCAGCAAGGACCGTATCGTGGTGTTCCTTAAAAATCTTGTGTCTTAAAGCGAGAGGCACAAACAACCTCCCAGGAGGACAAAGATCAGGAGCCTCTGACTGGGCTGCCTGCACCTCTGCCTCCAATTTAGAAAAAAGAGCAGAGACCACCACACCTTCAAATGGGAAACCGGGTCTTCAAAATTCCCGCCTCCCGGAAAACAACGTGACAGGGCATCTGCCTTCACATTCTTAACTCCAGGGCGGAACGTGACAACAAAATTAAATCTTGAAAAGAACAAAGACCATCTGGCCTGTCTCGGGTTCAGACGCTTGGCTGACTCCAAGTAGGCCAGATTTTTATGGTCAGTAAACACGGTAATAGGGTGTCTGGCTCGCTCCAGCCAATGGCGCCAATCCTCAAAAGCTAATTTGATGGCCAACAATTCCCTATCTCCCACATCGTAATTTCTCTCTGCGGAGGAGAGTTTTTTCGAGAAAAAGGCACACGGTCGCCATTTGGCAGGAGAGGAACCCTGAGACAAGACCGCACCCACACCCACCTCAGAAGCATCAACCTCAACTATGAAGGGTAAAGAAATATCAGGTTGTACCAAGATGGGAGCGGAAGCAAAACTCTCCTTGATATTAGAAAAAGCCTTACGCGCCTCTACCGACCAAGAAGAAAAATCTACCCCCTTTCTGGTCATATCAGTGAGTGGTTTAACAATAGAGGAATAATTCAAAATAAACTTCCTGTAATAATTGGCAAAGCCCAAAAAACGCATCAGCGCCTTCTGATTCTCAGGAAGCTCCCACTCAAGCACAGCGCGGACCTTCTCGGGGTCCATGCGAAAACCAGAAGCGGAGAGAAGAAACCCCAGAAATTGAATTTCTGGAACCGCAAACACACATTTTTCCAGTTTCGCATATAATTTATTCTCCCGCAGAATGAGCAAGACCTGATGTAAATGTTCCCTATGAGTTTAGAAATCAGGAGAAAAAATCAAAATGTCATCCAAATACACTAATACAAATTTTCCCATTAAATGATAAAAAATGCTGTTCACGAAATGCTGAAAAACGGCTGGGGCATTCATCAAACCAAAAGGCATAACCAAATTTTCAAAATGGCCCTCAGGGGTATTGAAGGCCGTCTTCCATTCGTCCCCTTCTCTGACCCTGACCAGGTTGAATGCCCCTCTTAGATCTAATTTGGAAAAGACTTTAGCCCCAACAACCTGGTTAAACAGGTCCGGGATTAGAGGAAGCGGATAAGGGTCACGAATAGTGATACTGTTCAGCTCCCTGAAATCCAGACAAGGTCTTAAAGAACCATCTTTTTTCTTAACAAAGAAAAAACCAGCAGCAGCAGGTGACTTCGAGGGTCGTATGTGTCCTTTTCTCAGACTCTCAGAGATATAAGCACGCATAGCGATCCTCTCAGGTTGGGAAAGATTGTATAAACGAGATTTAGGCAGCTTGGCGCCTGGGATGAGATTAATAGGGCAATCGTACTCCCTGTGCGGGGGCAAATCCTGAACTCCACTCTCAGAGAAGACATCCGAAAATTCAGAGAGAAAAGATGGTACAGTCTTAGTAGCAACCTCAGAAACAGATGTCGTGAGGCAATTCTCTCTGCAAAAGTCACTCCAACCATTTATTTGCCTCGCTTGCCAATCAATGGTGGGATTATGTTTAGTGAGTCAGGGTAGCCCCAACACTAGAGGAGTAGGCAAACCGCTAAGGACGAAACATGACACATCCTCAACATGAGCATCACTCACAATTAAACGGATATTGTGAACTATGCCCTTTAATGATTTCTGAGAAAGTGAAGCGGAATCAATAGCAAAAACAGGAATATCCTTTCCCAAAGTGCACACCTGGAAACCATGAGTTATTGCAAATTGACTATCAATGAGATTGACCGCTGCTCCACTTTCCACAAAAATCTCACAAAAAATGATCTTGCTCTCTAGCGCCACCCTAGCAGGCAGGAAAAAACGGGAACTACAAGCAAACGGAAAACCTTCAATTTCCACCTCAACCCTGCCAATAGTAACAGACGGAACATTTTTAAAAGATTTATTCCTGTTTGTTTCTTTATTACTCCCAGAAAACTGCCTGAATCTCCTAGAGGGGCAGACATTTGCCAAATGATTTATACCTCCACAACAAAAACAAACCCTCCCATGCGGGCTGAATCTTCTATTGTCAGAAGCAATCAACCCCAGATGCATGGGCTCCTGCTCAGAAGGGGCTGACAGCGACTGAGACCCCTGCGCACAGAATGAGACCGCTGCACTGTCCTGGGACTGAGTATGACAGGAAGGGGACATCTCTCCTCTCTCTCTAAGATGCCTGTCAATACGAACGGCCTGAGACATAGCAGAGTCCAAGGAAATTGGTCTCTCATGAAAGGCAAATGCATCTTTCAATCCCTCTGAAAGACCATGGCAAAATTGACTTCGGAGTGCAGCATCATTCCAACCAGTATCAGCTGCCCATCTCCGAAATTCTGAGCAGTATATCTCTGCGGATTGTTTACCCTGGCATAATAGACGTAGTCTAGACTCAGCCAGAGCAATACGATCCGGATCATCATATATCTGACCCAGGGCTAAAAAGAATTCATCCACTGAACGGAGAGGCCGTGCCCCCTCCAGCAGCGAAAAGGCCCAAGACTGAGCGTTACCCCTGAGCAGCGATATAATGATCCCCACCCTCCGTTCCTCATCACCAGAGGAATGGGGAAGAAGGCGAAAATGGAGTTTGCAAGCCTCTCTAAAACGCACAAAATTCTCACTACCCCTGGAGAACGTATCTGGGAGCGAGATCTTAGGCTCAGAATAAACTCCATGAACGCAAGCTGAACCGGTCACTTGAAGCTGAGAAAAAGTCTTACGGAGATCAGCTACCTCCAATCAAAGACCCTGGAAGCGTTCAGCCAAAAGTGAAACTGGATCCATGCTGGCGGCTTATAATGTCAAGGATGGTGTACAGGAAACAAGACAAAGCAACATGCATATATGACTCACTGGATCCAAAGCTAAGGAACCAAGGGGAGACCCCTGCACAAGACCTAGCACTTTCCCTGGCTGCTCAGCCTATGCAAAGATCCCAGAGGTGGATGGTTGCATATCCACGTACCTCGACTATATAACCCCTGAACACCCTACAATAGTGAGGGGACACGACCACCGGCTCCCTACACCAGACACGGAGGGAGTCAGGGTCACCTGGGATCCAGCAAACAGAAAATAACAGATGAAAGTACAGCACTTAACTTTAGTAGCAGACTGGGAAATGGGATCAGCATGCACACACACTCCAGGAAGAAATATAAGCCGCCCAGTAATGCATCATGGGGGGGGAATTTAAAGGGAAGCAATCAGTCCAACTACATGACAGCTGAGAGAGGCTAACGAGATGAGGAACTGAACAGCACAACAAAGAAAACTCAAGGAGGAGGTTCTGAAAGGCTTCTGTCAGAGCTTCTCAGCTGTCTGGTTGTGACAGCATCTCCATAGCTATTCAGACACATGTGTGAAGTGTTCTGCTCGAGAGTCGAGGTACACTGCAAAGTGCAAAAGAATATTTCTGTTCAAAATAATCATTTTCTGTATTTTTTATGCACAAGGTATTGATTGGCCACATCCACAGACACCACTAGGTGGGGCTTGTGTCACTCTCTCTATATAGAGAAAGATGAACATTCTAGCCAGTCTAGCCGACTTGAGCTTCTGCTCCTCTTATCTGGATAGCAAGAGGAGCAGAAGCAAAGATGTAGTGCTGGCAATAACCTACTCATCCTGAAGCCAGATCCATCTAGGACAGGGCCAGAACATCTACAGAAGCAAACCAGATATAGAAAAGAAATGTAGAGAAAGTCCAGTAGAGATAACCTGTCTGAAAGGACTTATTGACTTCACTGCATCCATGTTTAAAAGTTTCCTCCGATGCCTGAGCATACCAAATAACAATTTAGCCCACTGTGAGAATCTCCACAACCTAAGGTGGATTTCATGAAAAAATGTTCTGTACTTACAGCAACCTGATCAAAAAAGGTGCAGAACAGTTTACCTGCTGTGAGAGGACCACCCTTTGGTTGCATTGTATTTTCTAAAATCTATACCCCACATCTAGATGCTTAAGTATAAGTTAGCTACAGAAGTGCAGAATATGGAAGACTAATTTAAGACATTGTTGGCATATTAACTACCTCTGCAGATGGGAAACCTGTAATGTCTGTGGAAAGTGCATTTTGTGAACAACTACTGGTCTATTTCATGATAAGAACTGTCTTTATCTGTTTAAATTTGAAAGAACTGTTCTGCTGTACTACCGCTTCATCATTGCTTCCTGTACTAGTGTTGGCATCATGACAACTGGGACCCTGCCTTGCACCTCCAAAACCTTCACCACCAAGGGCACCTCAACCATCATCAGGCAGGAGGACCCTAGAACTGGAGTGGGCCCTGAAGGGAAAAATCGGTGTGCCGGTTGTGAGTATTGCTACTACTCACATCTGGCCAACCACACACTCACACACACTCCCCTGCAGCCAGGTCACCGTGTGGACATTGCATTAAACAGCTTACACACATCAGTGTTTGGTCAGTGAATGTGAGCCAAAACCAGAAGAGGAGCCTACACAAAGAAAGGTACAGTATAATGGAAAGATTGGCACCTTTTCTGTGTGTAAGGGCTGTATTACACCAACAGATTTTCTGACCATTCATTGGTCTGATGGCCTATTACACACACAGATCTTTTGTCATACACGCCGACTAATGGTCCGATTGGACAGACATTGGTCAGATATTCTGTTGGTGTACTGCGGCCTTAAGAGCCCACACCTAGTTTTGGAAATCACTGACCAAACACTGACTGTGTGAATAAGTTACGATCACACGAGGCAGAAACTGATGTGCAGAAAATCCACAGCATTTTACAGTGGCAGCAAAGTTAAAGAGATTTAAACAAATCTCATCCACACATTGTGCAAAAAATCCATACCAGAAAACCGATCTACGATGCAGATGCTAAATCTACAGCATGTCAATTTATGCCACGGATTTACACCATGGACGTCGCCCTTATCAATGCATAGGATGAAATCGGCAACAAATCCTCGCGACACAACCCTATCCCATGTGGCCGTACTTTTACAGTAAAAAATGTACTAAACCTTCTCCTCGACTTTTTATCCTAGAGAAATGATGATGAACACTGCAGGCAAATTGTGGTTTTGAGGTACATGAGGGCCGGCTTCTCCAAGACTTGTTTGTAATAGGATCTAACTCTGCTCCTATAGATATCCACCCCCCAAATAATTTGCCTCAGTACAAATACCCATCAATGTGCAGTAAATATATATATATACAAATACAAAGTCACCAACCTATAGTACCTGCTCGGATTCTGAGGATGAGTAAGTGAGGCCAGCAGGACAGTGGGGTTCAAAGGGTATTCCGCTTATAGAGCGTTATGTAGGTGATAACTATGAGATTGGTCTGAATCTGTAAAGCAGAAGATCACCTCCTCAGTTCTTTCATGCAGATTCCTATGAGCAGCAGTAGGACCCCGACCACTCACAAGAACGGGGGCCTCATACTAGTGTCGGACTGGGGTACCTAGGGCCCACCAGTGTAACTGATTATGGGGGCCCACCTTAGGGTTCCTGCACACAAACTTATTTTTTTTCCAAGTCCGTACCGTTTTTTGATTATTTTTTTTTGTGGCCTTTATGTGAAACCATTCACTTTAATGGGGCCGCAAAAAACGGAAATGACTCTATGCGCATTCCGTGTCTGTATGTCGGCATGGCCGTTACGCAAAATGATAGGACGTGTCCTATTATTGTCGGCATTGCAGACAAGGATAGGACCGTTCTATTCGAGGCTGGCTGTTCTGTTCCGCATAATGTGGAATGCACACACCCGGTATCCATGTTTTGCGGATCCGCAATTTGCAGACTGCAAAACATCCAACAGTCGTGATAGCAGAAATATTTAAGATGAAGTATGATGGCAGACACTCACAGCAAAATGCACAAACATACATGTGGCAGAATTTAGGCTACTTTCACACTTGCAGTAGCAGGGTCCGGCAGGATGTTCCGGCAGGATGTCCTGCATCCGTGCTAACGCTAGCCCACCGTGCCGCCGGAAGTCTGCTGTAGTTTTTGTCCGGCCACCTCTCGGCATGTTTAATGTGCTGTGGTCGGACCTCCGTCACGCCTCCATTATAGTGAATGGGGCCGGAGCGGACCTCCGGGGGCACGGTGGGCTAGCGTAAGCACGGATCTGGCAGGCTGTTGCCCCGCTGGAATAGTGTGAAAGTAGCCTTACACATATATGGGTATCCTGCTCTTAAGTCAGTCAGAAACAAGACACATGCAGTTCCTATCACACATAGGAAACACGCAATGCACGCACCAAGACATTTTTTGCCTCACCCTATTAGGTGTAGCACACTTAAAGGCAGGGGCGTAGCTAAAAGCTCATGGGCCCTGGTGCAAGAGTTCAGCTTGGGGCCCCGTCCCTCAGTGCTTATTGGCAAGGGGCAGGGGAGCACATAGCCTTCCTGCTGCCTGAGGGAAACATTGAAAGGGCCCCCCCCCCTCATGCCAAATTCTTAACCTAACCCCTTCCCTCCGGCCAGAGGTGTAAATTGAACAGCATGCACTTTCTATAATGCCAGTGTCTTATGTGGCACAAGGGTCTTTGGGGCCCCTCAGGCTCCTGGGCCCAGTAGCAACTGCTACCTCTGCACCCCCTATAGCTACGCCCCTGCTTAAAGGGGCAGCCTCACTTCAACAAATGCCATTTATTATGTAGAGAAAGGTAATACAAGGCACTTACTAATGTATTCTGATTCTCCATATTGGCTCTTTTCCATCACATTATACACTGCTCGGATCCATGGTTTTGACCACTCTACAATCCAGCAAGGAAGGAATATAGATAATAACAATACATTAGTAAGTTGCTCGTATTAACTTTCTCTACATGATAAATCCGACTTACTGAAGTGAGACAACCCTTTTAAGACCACGTTCCCTTGATCATGGGGGTCCCAGCAGTCAGACCACCACCAGACACTTATCACCTGTCGTGTCATAGCTGTTTCACCTTTTCACATTCCCTATCCTTAAAGGTTACAAATTTGGGCCAAAATATGTGTCAAACTAAAATTGCAATGCTCGCCTGTTAAAGGGCCTGTGTCCACTTTTCTAGTTATCTTCTATCCACAGGATCGGGGATAACTAAGTGATCCGTGGGGGTCTGAACGCTGGAGCCCCCACTGATCCCCCTTCTTCACTGAGTGGAAGGTCCAGAATATGCCCTGCCTCTCCATCCATTCTCTATGGGGTCGCCGGAGATGGCGGGGTACAGCACTGGCTATTTCCAGTGGTCCCAAAGAGAATGAATGGAGCAGCAGGGCGTATGTGTGGCCTGTCACACCATACAAAAGGGGAACAGGACCTGTTCTTGGGATCAGTGGGGGTTGCAGGATCGGACCTCACTATTCATATAGTTATGCCCTATAGTGTGGAGAGGATAACTTGAAAACCTGCACAACCTCTTTAAATCCTCCACCACCAGTATGTCTTGCGATGTCCGACAGTGGCAAAGGGTCCCTTTAAGAAATATTTGTGACGCCAGTTGCAGGGAAGCAACAATGGGACAGAGTCCCTTTAAGAAATGGTGTTGGTGGTGATAGCCAGGTGTAGGAATGGCCGAGTGGTATAGGGTGGCCTACAATGTCCCTTAAAGTAATGTTGTGTCACGGTGCTCCTACCTGGATATACTGGACCGCAGGCGTTGTCTTCCGCAGCAGAAAAAGGGGAAAATATTAACTTGGGGATGAAGAATAAATTGAGTCCAGACCTTTTGATTCAAACTTTGTCTTTGCCCCAGCAGGCTTTAGCATTAAAACTCTGGCAGGCAAACTCGGGACCCAAACACCCAAACTAGAAGCTGGAAAGATGATGCCCAGAGGACCGGGTCCGGTCACCACCAAGCGCACTGAATGGGAACGCATCACGCTTGGCGGCCACTGTTTCCATTAATTTCTATGGGGCCGACAGAAATAGTCGAGCCAGTGCTCAGCTATTTTAGGTGGCCCCATAGAAATGAATGGAGGGTGGCTGTGCATGCGCAGTACGCCCTCCACGACTTTCGGGGCTCCATTCTAGGTGTAGGTGCGGACCCGCACATATCGGACAATGGGAGCATATCCTAGTGAGTAGTAATGAGCGTCAGGGGCTATATTCAAATTTGCGATATTTCACGAATATTGTGTAGAAAATATTCACGATCTACGAGAATTCGATATTATTTTATTAAATGCGAAAAATCGGCAATGTAAAAATCGCGTAATGCGATTTCGGAACGCGAAATACAGACGTGGGTTACTTTGGCTACATTTTTCAAGCTGGTATAACTTTCCTGAGACTGGAGAAAATGGTTGGCATGGCAGCACATTACAATAGCTTTATATGCAGATAGAGTCAAGTGCTCCAATATATTCGCGATTGCGCTAATCGGCAGTGATTAGAATATTTTATCGCACTACGTGCAACTTCACATTTTGGCAGGTCTGACTACAGATTACTGATTGGTGCACTAAGTATTGTTGCGAACTTGACATTGCTTCCTTCTCATTGGCCCACAGGCATGAACCATGTGTTCAGATGGAAAAAAATGCAGAATATTCGATATAACGAATATATAGCGCTATATTCTAAATATTCGCAAATTCTCGAAGTGGCAATATTCGCTATAAAAATTCGCTATTCGAATATTCGTGCTCAACACTACTAGTGATATGCCCCCATTGTTTGAGATGGGAAACCCCCTTTAAGTAGCTCACTGTGCCATATCCCCATACAACCCTTTCCCCCTAATGTTGCACACACATTACAATTAGGACAGAGTCTTCAGCCAAAGGGATGGGGGAGAAGGACCATGCATAGGTCAGACTCAGGCAGGTGGTTGTCCAGCATACTTCCTCAGCGGTGTACTGCTGCTGTGTACCTATCCCTCGTTAGTGGAGCAACAGACTGACTACAGCTTCACCAATCAGCGCAGCGCTCACTTCCTGCTTAGGAGAAGAGGGAAGCTTGTGGACAGAGTTCCTCTTCCCCATTACTCCCATAAAACTCCAGTGAAGCGGAAGTGGAAGAGAAAATAAATAATAATAATAATACCTGCTCCTGGGGCCACCCCCCTTCACTTCCTGCAACCTGGTGTTCTAGGCACTGAACGCCAGTGCCTAGTGGCAAATATGGTCTTTGCTATACGCTGTGGGTTTCTACTGATCACTAGAGTTGCCACCTTTCCAAACAAAAAATAGCGGCCAAGTTAAGCCACACTCCAAAGGGGTGTGGCTGTGGGCGCTTGGCTTAACACGAGGTGTTAAGTCGCTGTCATACTGTGGCTCGCAGTAATATTAGTGCCCCCCAGTAATATTAAAGGGGTTCTACAGTTTGTTTTAACTGATGATCTATCCTCTGGAAGATCATCAGCATCTGACTGGCCGGGGTCCGACACCCGCCATTCAGCTGTTTCAGAAGGCAGCGGTGCTCCAGCAGCGCCGCGGCCTTATCACTGTTTACCGCTGGCCCAGTGACGTCACGACTAGTATCACTGGCCTGGGCGTGGCTAAGCTTCATTCAAGTGAACAGAGCTTAGCCCCACCCAGGCCAGTTGATACTAGTCGTGATGTCACTGGGCCAGCGGTAAACAGTGAGAAGGTTGCGGCGCTGCTGGAGCACCGCTGCCTTCTCAAAGAGCTGAACGGCGGGGGTCCCGGGTGTCAGACCCCCGCCAGTCAGATGCTGATGATCTTCCAGAGGACAGATCATCAGTTAAAACATACTGCAGAACCCCTTTAATGTCTCCATTGGTGCTTCCCAGAATTGATAATGCTTCCATTAGCACCCTTCAGAATTAATATTGCCACCATTAGTGCCCCCAGGATTAGTTATGCCTCTATTAGTGCCCCCCAGAATAATAGTGCCCCAATTAGTGCACCCAGTAATAGTAATTCCCCATTAGTGCACCCCAATAATAGTAATGACGCATTAGTGCCCCCCAGTAAAAGTAATGCCCACATTACTGCACCCCAGTAAGAGTAATGCCCCCATTAGTGTACCTCAGAATAAATAATGCCCCCCATTAGTGCCCCCCAGCAAAAGTAATGCCCCCATTAGTGCACCCTAGAATTAATAATGCTGGCAGGGGCACTAAAATACGGGCCTGGCAGGTGAGATACGGGCCAAGTGGCAACCCTACTGATCACACATTAATCACACATTGATGGTTTTAAGTTTTGAAAAATAGTTAAAAAAATATGTGCATCTAGCTCCTGAGGAATCGGTGCAGAGATTGGGAGTGGTAGTAGCCCTGATGAACTGTTGTATTAGGGTGTCCTACCTCTGGCTATTGCTCCCTGGGGATCAGTGCAGTGAATAAGTAAGTAATAAGGAACCAGGCAGAGATTATTGTATGGATTCTGTAAATCCTTGTCAGATGTTTTTTGTAGAATGCAATGTCATCACTCTAATCGCATCTAAGCATTAATTAATTTGCGCTAGATGATGGGTGGGGTATAGCGCCTATATGTACCCTACTGTTTTCAATGCATGTAAGTCATGAGTAAGAGAGCTGAATTACCCTGACGGATGATGACAAAGCGTTGTGCTCTAGAATGTTTTTTAAAATGTATTGACAATAAATTTGGAAATACCTTTTAACCTTTCAGTGCTGGATGAACTGTTTACTGTATTTCATACGCGACTTGAGCAGAGTCCTGTGCACAGAGGTTTCATATTATTGTAGAAGCTGGCGTGAGGTTTGCTTTATCCTGAACCGTGGTGGTGGTGTCTTAACATGTTTCCCCTCACTTGCAGTGGAGTCCTGACATCTTCATTGCTTGATCATTCTGCTGACAATAATGCGCCATAGTTTACAGTTTTTCTGTAGCCTGTGACCCTACAGGCTCTCTGGGGTAGTTCTCCTAGATGAGCTGCCTCTGGGGTCTTCATGGCCCGGAGAAGTGGGAACTGGAAACACAGACACCCCCACTTGTCACCCTCTACTTTCTCACCCACTAACTAGCTCTGCCCCTCCCTTGGCTGGAAGTCGGATTAGCCCTCTCCTACCAAGAGGGGGGAATGGTATGGTAAGTCCCAATCCTGTTGCCAGACGCTGCCAACTGTAGCCCATGTGCTGTTGTACAAGGTGTATAGCATGACATTACATTACATTGCATTACAAACCCTTTCCCATACTGCTGTTTACCCTACTGACAATCCACTGCATTGAAGGGCTATAAAGTGGTTTGATGGGATGGTGCTCTTTTCAGTGAAGTCATCTGTGGCACCACCATGTGATCCAGAAGCGTTGATGGTTTGCCATGGCAGTTGTGGCTTAAAAAAGAACCCAGAAGCAAGTTCATGCTTATGTCATCCAGCCATTAACGTGACAATGGAGTCAAGTACAGTCAGCAAACTGCTGCTGTAAATCGTAACGGAGAAGACTGCACCATAAATATGCATTGGTGTTGGGTTGAAGGGTCAGGGGACTTATAGAGGTTGTACCAAGATAGGTAAAACATGTCTGATATGTGTGGATCCAATCAATAGGATCCTTACCAACCTTCAGAATAAGGAGCATACTTTCCCTGTTTGAACATGCAGAGTGCTTCTCCATCCAAAGTGCTGTATTTGGCTATCTTCGTCCCATAGACTATTTATGGAGTGGCATTCAACCATGTTCCATTCAAATAGAGAATTCAAGACCACCATTCTATGGATCGGTGAGGATCTAAGCTTCTAACTTCCACTGTTCAGACACTTCACTGGGAAAAGTTGCCAGTTTAGGTAAAACCCTTTAAGTGGCTAATGTACTGCTTTAATATCTCTTCTATTATAAAAATGAGTTTCTGTCTGTCCCGATGTCTGTCTGTTCTTTATGCGTGACCAAACAACTGGACCGATCTTCACCAAATTTGGCACACAGGTCCATCAGGTGTCTGGGAAGGTTTTACACCGGGTCTCAGCTCTCTAGGACTTACCGTTCGTGAGATATTCCCAAAAAATTACCTGCATTAGCCAATATAAGCCTGCAAGTCTTTCTCTTCAAGTCCCAACTGCCATACACATGGTCACATGTCCCTTATCAGCCAATAGAAGCTCTCAGGCCCTTAGTCTCCACATACACACAGTTTTACTCCAGGTTTCCATAACAACCCAGCCATTTTCCTTCACTGCCAGCTACCTGCATCCATTTTGGATGGATTTTTTGTGACTGTCATGTCCAAAAGTCACACAATACATGTCATTGTGTAGCCCTAGCATTAAAGGGGCAGGGAGCTGTGGAGGTCAGTGTTAAAGAGGCGGGCGCTGTGGAGGTCACTGTTAAAGGGGCGGCTGCTGTGGAGGTCACTGTTAAAGAGAAGCGGGCGCTGTGAAGGTCACTGTTAAAGGGGCAGGGAGCTGTGGAGGTCACTGTTAAGGGGGCGGGCATTGTGAATGTCACTGTTAAAGGGGCGGGCACTGTGGAGGTCACTGTTAAAGAGGCGGGCATTGTGGAGGTCACTTTTAAAAAGGATGGCACTGTGAAGGTTACTGTTAAAGGGGAGGGCGCTGTTGAAGTTACTGTTAAAGAGGCGGGCACTGTGAAGGTCACTGTTAAAGGGGCGAGCACTGTGGAGGTCACTGTTAAAGGGGTGGTCCCTGTATAGGTCAAGGTTAAAGGGGCATGCACTGTGGAGGTCACTGTTAAAGGGCGGGTGCTGTGGAGGTCACTGTAAAAGAGGTGGGCACTGTGGATGTTACTGTTAAAGGGGCAGGGACCACTATTAAAGGGACAACTGCTTTGGAGGTCACTGTTAAGGCAGCAGGGTACTGTGAGGTCACTGTTAAGGGGGCGGGACCCTGAGGAGGTCACTGTCAAGGAAGTAGGGTGCTGTGAAACTCACTGTTAAAGGGGCGGGCTGCTGTGAAGGTCAAAGTTAAAGGGGTTCTCCGGGCTTAAACTTTTTTTTTGGCACATACTTACCTTCCACAGCGCAGCCGGTTCCAAGATCCACGTGACTGCTCCTAATGTCACTGCCTCCTGCAAAAGAAAGCTCCGTCCGGCCGTCTTCACTTACAACGCAAGCGCACTATGCTGAATCATAGTGTGCATGCGTGGGATTGCCGGCCGCTCTCTGCAGTGTACAGTCTTCTATGTGAAGCCTGTACTGACTCCTGCACAGTGTGATGTAAGCGCTGTGCAGGAGTGACAGCATAGCGATCAGCCACAGAGGCTGATTGCTATGCTGCGCATGTCCCAGGGGGCACTTTGGATGGCACAATGGGGGCAATGGATGTCACAAGGGGGCAATGGATGGCACAAAGGGGTACTGGATGGCACAAGGGGGCACTAGATGGCACAATTGGGGCAATGGATGTCACAAGGGGCAATGGATGGCACAAAGGGGCACTGGATGGCACAAGGGGCACTGGATGGAAAACAGGGACACTGGATGGCAAACAGGGCGCACTGGATGACACAATAAGGGCACTGGATGGCACAAGGGGGGAACTGGATGGCACAATGGTGCAATGGATGGCAGAATGGGGGCACTTTGGATGGCAAACAGGGGGCACTGGATGGCAAACAGGGGCACTGGATGGCAAACGGGGCACTGGATGTCACAAGGGGCAATGGATGGCACAAAGGGGCACTGGATGGCACAAGAGGGCACTGGATGGCACAATGAGGGCACTGGATGGCACAAGGGGGGCAATGGATGCCAGAATGGGGGTACTGGATGGAAAACAGGGGCACTGGATGGCAAACAGGGGGCACTGGATGGCACAGTGGGGGCAATGTATGGCACAAGGGGGCAATGGATGGCACAAAGGGGCATTGGATGGCACAGTGAGGGCACTGGATGGCACAAATGGCAATGGATTGCACAAAGGGGCACTGGATGGCACAAGGGGGCTCTGGAGGGCACAATGAGGGCACTGTTATTGGGGGGCTGTAGATGTAATTGTTATGGGGGCACTGTGGACGTCACTGTTATGGGAGCCCTGTGGATGGGGCGCTGAGTATAAGTGATAGGGCTCGTGCACAGACCCGGTTTTGCGGTCTGCAAGTCACGGATCCACTAAATAAGGTTACTGTCCGTGTGCGATTCACATATTTTTTTTTTGGAGTCCCATTGAGTTCTATGGGTTTTAGATCCAAATATGAGGACCAAATTAGGACATGTTCTATCTTTCGCAGAACTGACATCCGGATGTGGAAAGCACAGGGACGTCATCAGTGTGTATTTTACATCCGTATGTCAGTTCCAGTAAAGACAGAACATGTCCTATTCTGGTCTTCATAATGAGGACCTCAAATCCATAGAACTCAATGGGACTGCAAAAATGTGGATCGCAAAATGGATACAATCGTGTGCATAAGGGTTTAGATACACAGCTCAGCAGGCAGGATCATACAAGATAGGCTTAGATACACAGCTCAGCAGGCAGGATCATACAAGATAGGCTTAGATACACAGTTTAGCACGCTGTATCATAGAAGATGGGATTAGATACACACTTCAGCAGGCTGTATCGCACACAACAGGATGTGTATCAGGCTCACATACAGGATAGGATTAGATACACACTTCAGCAGGCTGTATCGCACACAACAGGATGTGTATCAGGCTCACATACAGGATAGGATTAGATACAGATGTGTTTGGACGTGCTGCCGATTCCAGCTGTTTATCACACTCTGGAGATGGTGAGGGAAGAGCCCGTGGACGGTCAGTGATGGGATTAGATACACAGCTCAGCAGGCTGTATCACACAGGATAGGATTAGATACACCGCTCAGCAAGCTGTATCACACAGGATAGGATTAGATACACAGCTCAGCAGACAGTATCACACAGGATAGGATTAGATACACCGATCAGCAGACTGTATCACACAGGATAGGATTAGATACACCGCTCAACAGGCTGTATCACACAGGATAGGATTAGATACACAGCTCAGCAGACAGTATCACACAGGATAGGATTAGATACACCGATCAGCAGACTGTATCACACAGGATAGGATTAGATACACAGCTCAGCAGACTGTATCACACAGGATAGGATTAGATACACCGCTCAGCAGGCTGTATCACACAGGATAGGATTAGATACACCGCTCAGCAGGCTGTATCACACAGGATAGGATTAGATACACCGCTCAGCAGGCTGTATCACATAGGATAGGATTAGATACACCGCTCAGCAGACTGTATCACACAGGATAGGATTAGATACACCGCTCAGCAGGCTGTATCGCACAGGATAGGATTAGATACACCGCTCAGCAGGCTGTATCACACAGGATAGGATTAGATACACCGCTCAGCAGGCTGTATCACACAGGAAAGGATTAGATACACAGCTCAGCAGTCAGTATCACACAGGATAGGATTAGATACACCGCTCAGCAGGCAGTATCACACAGGATAGGATTAGATACACCGCTCAGCAGGCTGTATCACACAGGATAGGATTAGATACACAGCTCAGCAAGCTGTATCACACAGGATAGGATTAGATACACAGCTCAGCAGACAGTATCACACAGGATAGGATTAGATACACAGCTCAGCAGGCTGTATCACACAGGATAGGATTAGATACACAGATCAGCAGACAGTATCACATAGGATAGGATTAGATACACAGTTCAGCAGGCTGTATCACACAGGATAGGATTAGATACACCGTTCAGCAGGCTGTATCACACAGGATAGGATTAGATACACCGCTCAGCAGGCTGTATCACACAGGATAGGATTAGATACACAGCTCAGCAGGCTGTATCACACAGGATAGGATTAGATACACTACTCAGCAGGCTGTATCACACAGGATAGGATTAGATACACAGCTCAGCAGGGTGTATCACACAGGGTAGGATTAGATACACAGCTCAGCAGGCTGTATCACACAGGATAGGATTAGATACACAGCTCAGCAGGCTGTATCACACAGGATAGGATTAGATACACTGCTCAGCAGGCTGTATCACACAGGATAGGATTAGATACACTGCTCAGCAGGCTGTATCACACAGGATAGGATTAGATACACTGCTCAGCAGGCTGTATCACACAGGATAGGATTAGATACACTGCTCAGCAGGCTGTATCACACAGGATAGGATTAGATACACAGCTCAGCAGGCTGTATCACACAGGATAGGATTAGATACACAGCTCAGCAGACAGTATCACACAGCATAGGATTAGATACACTGCTCAGCAGGCTGTATCACACAGGATAGGATTAGATACACAGCTCAGCAGGCTGTATCACACAGGATAGGATTAGATACACCGCTCAGCAGGCTGTATCACACAGGATAGGAGTAGATACACCGCTCAGCAGGCTGTATCACACAGGATAGGATTAGATACACTGCTCAGCAGGCTGTATCACACAGGATAGGATTAGATACACAGCTCAGCAGGCTGTATCACACAGGATAGGATTAGATACACAGCTCAGCAGACAGTATCACACAGCATAGGATTAGATACACTGCTCAGCAGGCTGTATCACACAGGATAGGATTAGATACACAGCTCAGCAGACTGTATCACACAGGATAGGATTAGATACACCGCTCAGCAGGCTGTATCACACAGGATGGGATTAGATACACCGCTCAGCAGGCTGTATCACACAGGATAGGATTAGATACACAGCTCAGCCGACAGTATCACACAGGATAGGATTAGATACACCGCTCAGCAGGCTGTATCACACAAGATAGGAATAGATACACCGCTCAGCAGGCTGTATCACACAGGATAGGATTAGATACACAGCTCAGCAGGCTGTATCACACAGAATAGGATTAGATACACCGCTCAGCAGGCTGTATCACACAGAATAGGATTAGATACACCGCTCAGCAGGCTGTATCACACAGGATAGGATTAGATACACTACTCAGCAGGCTGTATCACACAGGATAGGATTATATCCACCGCTCAGCAGGCTGTATCACACAGGATAGGATTAGATACACCGCTCAGCAGACAGTATCACACAGGATAGGATTAGATACACCGCTCAGCAGGCTGTATCAAACAGGATATGATTAGATACACAGCTCAGCAGACTGTATCACACAGGATAGGATTAGATACACAGCTCAGCAGGCTGTATCACACAGGGTAGGATTAGATACACAGCTCAGCAGACAGTATCGCACAGGATAGGATTAGATACACCGCTCAGCAGGCTGTATCACACAGGATAGGATTAGATACACCGCTCAGCAGGCTGTATCACATAGGATAGGATTAGATACACCGCTCAGCAGGCTGTATTACACAGGATAGGATTAGATACACAGCTCAGCAGACAGTATCACACAGAATAGGAGTAGATACACCATTCAGCAGGCTGTATCACACAGGATAGGATTAGATACACCGCTCAGCAGACAGTATCACACAGGATAGGAGTAGATACACCGCTCAGCAGGCTGTATCACACAGGATAGGATTAGATACACCGCTCAGCAGGCTGTATCACACAGGATAGGATTAGATACACCGCTCAGCAGACAGTATCACACAGGATAGGAGTAGATACACCGCTCAGCAGGCTGTATCACACAGGATAGGATTAGATACACCGCTCAGCAGGCTGTAACACACAGGATAGGATTAGATACACGGCGCAGCAGGCTGTATCACACAGGATAGGATTAGATACACTGCTCAGCAGGCTGTATCACACAGGATAGGATTAGATACACCGCTCAGCAGGCTGTATCACACAGGATAGGATTAGATACACAGCTCAGCAGGCTGTATCACACAGGATAGGATTAGATACACAGCTCAGCAGACAGTATCACACAGAATAGGATTAGATACACCGCTCAGCAGACTGTATCACACAGGATAGGATTCGATACACTGCTCAGCAGGCTGTATAACACAGGATAGGATTAGATACACCGCTCAGCAGGCTGTATCACACAGGATAGGATTAGATACACCGCTCAGCAGGCTGTATCACACAGGATAGGATTAGATACACAGCTCAGCAGGGTGTATCACACAGGGTAGGATTAGATACACCGCTCAGCAGGCTGTATCACACAGGATAGGATTAGATACACTGCTCAGCAGGCTGTATCACACAGGATAGGATTCGATACACTGCTCAGCAGGCTGTATCACACAGGATAGGATTAGATACACCGCTCAGCAGGCTGTATCACACAGGATGGGATTAGATACACCGCTCAGCAGGCTGTATAACACAGGATAGGATTAGATACACCGCTCAGCAGGCTGTATCACACAGGATAGGATTAGATACACCGCTCAGCAGGCTGTATCACACAGGATAGGATTAGATACACAGCTCAGCAGGGTGTATCACACAGGGTAGGATTAGATACACCGCTCAGCAGGCTGTATCACACAGGATAGGATTAGATACACTGCTCAGCAGGCTGTATCACACAGGATAGGATTCGATACACTGCTCAGCAGGCTGTATCACACAGGATAGGATTAGATACACCGCTCAGCAGGCTGTATCACACAGGATAGGATTAGATACACAGCTCAGCAGGCTGTATCACACAGGGTAGGTTTAGATACACCGCTCAGCAGGCTGTATCACACAGGATAGGATTAGATACACAGCTCAGCAGGCTGTATCACACAGGGTAGGATTAGATACACCGCTCAGCAGGCTGTATCACACAGGATGGGATTAGATACACCGCTCAGCAGGCAGTATCACACAGGATAGGATATTAGATACACAGCGCAGCAGACAGTATCACACAGGATAGGATTAGATACACTGCTCAGCAGGCTGTATCACACAGGATAGGATTCGATACACTGCTCAGCAGGCTGTATCACACAGGATAGGATTAGATACACCACTCAGCAGGCTGTATCACACAGGATAGGATTAGATACACCGCTCAGCAGGCTGTATCACACAGGATGGGATTAGATACACCGCTCAGCAGGCTGTATCACACAGGATAGGATTAGATACACAGCTCAGCCGACTGTATCACACAGGATAGGATTAGATACACCGCTCAGCAGGCTGTATCACACAGGATAGGATTAGATACACCGCTCAGCAGGCTGTATCACACAGGATAGGATTAGATACACTACTCAGCAGGCTGTATCACACAGGATAGGATTAGATACACAGCTCAGCAGACAGTATCACACAGAATAGGATTAGATACACCGCTCAGCAGGCTGTATCACACAGGATAGGATTCGATACACTGCTCAGCAGGCTGTATAACACAGGATAGGATTAGATACACCGCTCAGCAGGCTGTATCACACAGGATAGGATTAGATACACCGCTCAGCAGGCTGTATCACACAGGATAGGATTAGATACACAGCTCAGCAGGGTGTATCACACAGGGTAGGATTAGATACACCGCTCAGCAGGCTGTGTCACACAGGATAGGATTAGATACACTGCTCAGCAGGCTGTATCACACAGGATAGGATTCGATACACTGCTCAGCAGGCTGTATCACACAGGATAGGATTAGATACACAGCTCAGCAGGCTGTATCACACAGGATAGGATTAGATACACAGCTCAGCAGACAGTATCACACAGGATAGGATTAGATACACTGCTCAGCAGGCTGTATCACACAGGATAGGATTCGATACACTGCTCAGCAGGCTGTATCACACAGGATAGGATTAGATACACCACTCAGCAGGCTGTATCACACAGGATAGGATTAGATACACCGCTCAGCAGGCTGTATCACACAGGATGGGATTAGATACACCGCTCAGCAGGCTGTATCACACAGGATAGGATTAGATACACAGCTCAGCCGACTGTATCACACAGGATAGGATTAGATACACCGCTCAGCAGGCTGTATCACACAGGATAGGATTAGATACACCGCTCAGCAGGCTGTATCACATAGGATAGGATTAGATACACTACTCAGCAGGCTGTATCACACAGGATAGGATTATATACACCGCTCAGCAGACAGTATCACACAGGATAGGATTAGATACACCGCTCAGCAGGCTGTATCACACAGGATAGGATTAGATACACCGCTCAGCAGGCTGTATCACACAGGATAGGATTAGATACACCGCTCAGCAGGCTGTATCACACAGGATAGGATTAGATACACCGCTCAGCAGGCTGTATCACATAGGATAGGATTAGATACACTACTCAGCAGGCTGTATCACACAGCATAGAATTAGATACACCACTCAGCAGGCTGTATCACACAGGATAGGATTAGATACACAGCTCAGCAGACAGTATCACACAGGATAGGATTAGATACACGGCGCAGCATTCTGTATCACACAGGATAGGATTAGATACACAGCTCAGCAGACAGTATCACATAGGATAGGATTAGATACACCGCTCAGCAGGCTGTATCACACAGGATAGGATTAGATACACTGCTCAGCAGGCTGTATCACACAGGATAGGATTAGATACACCGCTCAGCAGGCTGTATCACACAGGATTGGATTAGATACACCGCTCAGCAGGCTGTATCACACAGGATAAGATTAGATACACTGCTCAGCAGGCTGTATCACACAGGATAGGATTAGATACACCGCTCAGCAGGCTGTATCACACAGGATAGGATTAGATACACCGCTCAGCAGGCTGTATCACACAGGATAAGATTAGATACACAGCTCAGCAGGCTGTATCACTAAGGATAGGATTAGATACACAGCTCAGCAGGCTGTATAACACAGGATAGGATTAGATACACCGTTCAGCAGGCTGTATCACACAGGATAGGATTAGATACACCGCTCAGCAGGCTGTATCACACAGGATAGGATTAGATACACAGCTCAGCAGACAGTATCACACAGGATAGGATTAGATACACCGCTCAGCAGACGGTATCACACAGGATAGAATTAGATACACAGCTCAGCAGACAGTATCACACAGGATAGGATTAGATACACAGCTCAGCAGACAGTATCACACAGGATAGGATTAGATACACAGCTCAGCAGTCAGTATCACACAGGATAGGATTAGATACACCGTTCAGCCGGCTGTATCACACAGGATAGGATTAGATACACCGCTCAGCAGGCTGTATCACTCAGGATAGGATTAGATACACCGCTCAGCAGGCTGTATCACACAGGATAGGATTAGATACACCGCTCAGCAGGCTGTGTCACACAGGAAAGGATTAGATACACAGCTCAGCAGTCAGTATCACACAGGATAGGATTAGATACACAGCTCAGCAGGCAGTATCACACAGGATAGGATTAGATACACCGCTCAGCAGGCTGTATCACACAGGATAGGATTAGATACACCGTTCAGCTGGCTGTATCACACGGGATAGGATTAAATACACCGCTCAGCAGGCGGTATCACACAGGATAGGATTAGATACACCGCTCAGCAGGCTGTATCACACAGGATAGGATTAGATACACCGCTCAGCAGGCTGTATCGCACAGCATAGGATTAGATACACCGCTCAGCAGGCTGTATCACACAGGATAGGATTAGATACACCGTTCAGCAGGCTGTATCACACAGGATAGGATTAGATACACCGCTCAGCAGGCTGTATCACTCAGGATAGGATTAGATACACCGCTCAGCAGGCTGTATCACACAGGATAGGATTAGATACACCGCTCAGCAGGCTGTATCACACAGGAAAGGATTAGATACACAGCTCAGCAGTCAGTATCACACAGGATAGGATTAGATACACCGCTCAGCAGGCTGTATCACACAGGATAGGATTAGATACACCGCTCAGCAGGCTGTATCACACAGGATAGGATTAGATACACCGTTCAGCAGGCTGTATCGCACAGAGTAGGATTAGATACACCGCTCAGCAGGCTGTATCACACAGGATAGGATTAGATACACATGTGAGGGCAGAGCCTGTGGACGGTCAGTGATGGGATTTAGACACTGAGTGAGAAGTAGATTCATGTCTGTGTGCAGATAGATGGACACAGGAGTTAGGCCCCATTCACACATCCGCAATTTCGTTCCGCACTCTGCGGAATGGAATTGCGGACCCAGTCAATTCTATGGAGCCGCACGATGTGCGGCCCGGCTCTGGAAATGTGGACCTGCACTTCTGGGTCCGCATTTCCGTTCCCGAAAAAAATAGAACATGTCCTATTCTTGTCAGCAATTGCAGACAAAAATAGGCATATTCTATTAGTGCCGGCGATGTGCGGTCCGCAAAATGCGGAAGGCAGATTGCCGTGTCCGTGTTTTGCGGATCCAAGGATCCGTGGATCCGCAAAACACATTACAGAGGTGTGAATGGACCCTTATAGGAGTAGCTGCTGCAGACAGAGCAGAGTGGGGGCGTGGCCAGCCTGTGACTCATCACTGTGCAGCGCAGCCAGGCTGGTGTATCAATAAAGTTATGTATTCAACAAAACAAGAAGCAGAGAAAGTAAACAGATCTGCCAGGATAGTCTGATGTCTTCCAGGGAGAAAGTAAAGCTCGGACATGAAAAACAGGGGCATATGTATGGATGGTGAGGGGTGTTAGGAGCATATAAAAATAATAATTTTAATTTGGGGACCGGACAACCTCTTTAAGGGGCGGGTTGCTGTAGAGGTCACTGTTAAAGGGGCGGGGTGCTGTGGGGGCGTCAGTGTTAAGGGGTGGGGGACTGTGGAGTTCACTGTTAAGGGGGCGGGGTGCTGTAGAGGTCACTGTTATGGGGCATACTGTCTATCTTTTAACGACACACACAAACATTAAATGAAATAGATGAAATATATCCGAGCGAAGCCGAGTCCTTCTGCTAGTCTCTTACAGTATATATATAAAAATGAGTTTCTGTCTGTTTGTTCTTTATGCGCAACCAAACGACTGAACCGATCTGCACCAAATTTGGCGCATATGTACATCAGGTGTCCGGGAAGATTTTAGACGTTCCTGAGATATTACAAAATAATATGCAAATATGGCACATCACATGACCTGCATTAGCCAATAGAAGCCTGCAGGTCTTTCACTCATTTCCCAACTGCCATAGACACGGTCACATGACCCTTATCAGCCAATAGAAGCTCTCAGGCCCTTAGTCTCCACATACACACAGTTTTACACCAGGTTTCAATAACAACCCAGCCATTTTTCTTCACTGCTGTAAGTCACCTTTAAAGTGGCAGGGCGCTGTGGATGACACTGTTAAGGAAGCGGAGTGCTGTGGAGGTCACAGTTAAGGGGGCAGACTGCTGTGGAGGTCACAGTTTAGGGGACGGCCACTATGGAGGTCAGTGTTAAGGGGCAGGTTGCTGTAGAGGTCACTGTTATAGTGGATACTGTCGATATCTTTTAACGACACACACAAAGATTAAATGAAATAAATGAAATATACCCGAGCGAAGCCGGATCCTTCTGCTAGTATTTGATAAATTTGACTCGTTCTCCATATGATGTGACTCTAAGCACTGTGGCTACAAGTAAATGCTGAGAGTTGTAGTTTCACAGATGGAGAACCACAGATTGAAGATTACTGATCTAAGCTTCTACTTAAGTATATTGTTGCATGGCAAGCCTAATCCCATTACCTAAATTCCCGTAAGGGATGGAGCAATCACCTGGCCATCTATTAACAACAGAGGCATCGTAATTTGCTCTGCCGCCCACCCTGCTCTACGTGGTCCCCTGAGTCATGGGCCATAGTATTAGTCATGGTAATTGCATCTGCACATTTAATAACCCCTTTATTTCCCATAAGTAGCTTTATTTGATTGTTTTGACTCATTTGACGTGCTTTGCTACTGCTTGTTTTTGTAAATGTGGGAATATCATAGCTCTTCCCATGAAGATACCATTACGGAGTCATACACCATTTACAGTATCAACTGAGTGTGATGCCTGGTACAGATAGGTCCTGACCAAAGTATGTGGTGGCCCCTGAGAAAAGTCTGCCCTCTTGCCAACAACTACGGAGGTAGAACAAATACTAACCACGAGTGAATCTTTTAGGTCACCTCTCTTCTCCTGATCTTTCCCCCTTGCCCTACATTTTGTCCTATGCCCTCTTGTAGAGACTTATCTAGGCATTCCTTCATCTGGAGAAAATATTTATTTTGCCATCCTAGCCCTATATCCAGAAACCACCGCTAACCTAGAGTGGTCCATTGGTTCATCATGTCTACCCAACACCTAGGGCTCATGTCCTATTAGCTCCCCTAGATATGTCTTGTAATTGGGTTTACCACTTTCTGGAAAATGTTCACCTGGACCTTGTTTTTTAGATTTAAAGGTTTCAGTCACGTCTTTCATTTCTCTAGTACTCTAGGCTCAGAGGATGGTCAACTCTTGCCCGATTTGTTCTATAACCACTTTTGTTGCCTGTTTTGAATACTAGTTACCTATAGACAAAAGTAGGCAGGCAGCAGAACAGCACTGCTCCTAATTGCTCCATTTCCATCCTCTGAAAACAGAATAGAGTACTTACCCCAAAAACTAAGTCTAGGGGCTTCAACATTGAAAACAACTGGTCAAAAAACTATTAAAGGATATGTCCACATTTCAACACCAATTTACAGTTATAATTAGGCTTAAGAGACTTTAATTTGGGGTGATGATCAGGACTAGAGATGAGCGAATTTCATATTTTGAAATTCATTCACGCTTCGTTTTACTGGTAAAAGGTGAATTGCGTTATGGATTCCGTTACCACGGAACATAACGCAATTGTATGACGGAATGCATAACGGAATGCCTTTAGAGGCATTCCGTTATTCATTCCATCATAATAGAAGTCTATGGGCTGCAAAACGGATGTGTCCCGTTTCCGTTATGCATTCCGTTATAGAATTGCGTTATGGTCCTTGGTAACACAATTCAACTTTTTCCAGTAAACGAAGCGTGAACGAATTTCAAAATATGAAATTTGCTCATCTCGAATCAGGGCCTTTCGGGATGATCGGGCTGCTCATAGTAATGTTTGTTGAGGCAAGCATTTACGCGTACAAATATCCATCATCCAACAGATGAGCAAATGCTGGTTTGCTGGCCACCTGGGTCTTACGTACGGGCACAAAAATGCTCTTTATGGCACAAGGAGTTCTATAAGTATCTTTAGATACATCATGCCCTCCAGAAGAAACCCATGGATATGCCTACTATGCCATTAATCCCATGGTTAACTCCCTGACACAACCAATACTAAACTCCTATATCTTCATAACGACCTACAGTCATCCTTCCCTCTGGCAGAATAATACGGAGGTATAGAGCTGAGGACATGGGTTGCTAGATGGCCACTAGCACATCCGCAATACCCAGTCCCCATAGCTCTGTGTGCTTTTATTGTGTAAAAAAAAATATTTTATACATATGCAAATTAACCTGAGATGAGTCAGAGCTTGAAAATATGACTCTTCTCTGGTCACACAAGTAAGATATGACTCTTTTATGGTAATTTGGATAAAAGGCGGGGAAGTACAAAAATGCATAATACTTATTGAATTCATCTGCAAATGAAATTAAAAGTGTAATTTATATGTTAAGGGTAACCCAATGAACATTTAGAAACGCTCAGTGAGGGTAGCATAGTAGAGGTGACAGGTTCTCTTCAAGAAGGTTTTGAGAGATACCACTCATCAGTAAATAGCATAAAAAATTCTAAGATGGTATCTGAAATTCTAACCTGTCACTTTCTGTAGAGGATATGGTCTTCCAGAAGCCTATGTCCACCCCTGGTGGGATTGCCCCAATATCTATCATTTTTGGAAGACTAAATTTATGTTTAGTACCATGGTAACTGGTCTGCAGGTACCCACGACTCCCTTATTGGTACTGTGCTTTATAGGTTTAAGAAAATACCCCCCTTCCCCCATGTGTGTACAGTCATTGGTCAAGTCTTGCTAGCAGCCATGCTTTTGGCTGCAAGAACCTGATGGATGGTATCAACTGCTCTATTTCTGATTTGATTAACCCCTTGCTGACATATGTCATACATTAATGTTGATCGAGCACCAAAGAGCCACTTTTACAGACTGACAATAATACGCACAAAACCAAAGATAAAATCGATTTTAGAGGAAAAATTGTTAGGAAACCATTCATTAATGTATAATTACTTGTATATAAAGTGCAAGTGCTGCCAAAAATTACAAGGAAGAGGCACTCCGATACAACCTGTATATCACATAAAGTAGGGCCTCATTCACATTGTGGTACAATTGTTCAGGTAATGAGACTCCTACACTCATAAAGCCTATGCACTAAGTGAAAGGGCTGCCAAAAATTACAAGGAACCGGCACTCCAATACACCCTTTATTACACATAAAGGAGGGCATCATACACAGCCTTGAAAAATTATGATTGATGGCCTGCTGGTTACCCTCAAAAACATTAGGGGCGAGGGTCTGCTGGTGACCCTCTAAAAAATAAGGGGTGATGTTCTGCTGCTGATCTGACCCTCTAAAACATTAGGAGCGAGAGGAGCCTAATAAGCATGTTGATATGATGGAGGAGGAGGAGGAGGAGGAAGAGGATGAGAAAAGGAAGATTGCACCATATACCCTTGTTTGTGGTGGAAGGGGTGCATGGGAATACAGTGTATTCAATACACCATAAAAGCCACATTTAAAGTGCCTTTATGTTCAGCCGCTTTCCTCTGGTGGAGTAGAGAAGTCAGGGGCAATCCAGGCCTTGTTCATTTTGATAAGAGTCAACCTGTCAGCATTTTCAGTTGACAAGTGGAAACTCTTATCAGTTATTATGCCCCCAGCAGCACTAAATACCCGCTCTGACAAAACGCTGGCGATGGGGCAGGCCAGCACCTCCACGGCGTAGAGCGCCAGTTAGTGCCATGTGTCCAGCTTGGACACCCAATAGTTGTAAGGCACAGAGGGATCACTGAGGATGCAGATATGGTCTGCTATGTACTCCTTCACCATCTTCCAAAATTTTTCCCTCCTTGTGACACTAGGGCAGTGCTTCTCAATTATTTTCTGTCATGCCCCCCCTAGGAAGAAGAAAACATTTCGCGCCCCCCCGCGCGACTGTAAATAGTATCATTTGTCTATAAAATTGTTCTAGTACACCTTATTATTGGTATCCTCCTGCGGTGTGCTTTGTACCCCTTCCACTCCTGCATTCCTGCTATTATGCCCTTTTTATCTAGGTTACCTTCAGGGCTTAGTTTACCTGCAGAGCGTCTTTTTGCACCTTCCCCCTCCTCCTTTTGATCCAGGGTACTGCCTTCTAGTTCGTATACTTTTTCCTCCTCCATCCCCTGGTTACTATTTCTTTTCCCCTTTTCAGTTTTATTATCAGATTTTGTGTTTGTCCTACCTCCTCTCCTTGACCCCTGCTCTTTATGTTCTTTCTGTGCTTCAGCTCTTGTTTTCCCACCTGGTGATGCTGCGGATGTATCTTTGCGACTCTGCCTTGATGACATGCCGGCGTCCTGCTCTTTCTCCTCTGTGAGTGGCACTAGGAACCGGCGTATTGATTCCTGTATGTCTCCATGGGTCCTCTGCATGTGTCACGTGCGTTGGCTGTCACGTGGTCCTCCGCGTCGGGCTGCTACTGGGGCTGCGCTGGGACAATCTCCAGTGATCGCGCCGCGCTGCTCCCTCTCTCCAGCCGTAGAGTTGCTAGGCAACCGACGCCGTGTGGGACGCCGCTTGCGAGTGAGTCGGATAATCCGATCTGGACAGCCAATATGACAGTGTTTGCCGAGGTCAAACGAGCCCCCCTTTACGGAGCCTCGCGCCCCCCCTGGGGGGTGCGCCCCACTATTTGAGAAGCACTGCACTAGGGTGAGGGTGCTGGCGGGTATCATGAAACTGTCCCAGGCCTTGGAGAGTGTTGCCCTGCCTCTGTTGGAACTGCTGTGTGTTCCCCTCATCTCCCCTCCTTGTTTGCCCAAGGAACTACGGAATATCCGAGTGTGGGATCACTTGTTTGCCAAGACTCTCCATGGTGGGAGGAAGGAGGATCAGGGTGACGATTCTGTTGACCAGACACTTGGCTACTGAGACTGGACTTGGTGGAAAACAGGGTGGTGCTTAACCGGCTGGAAGCATTAGCTGCTGCAATCCAACCGACCACCTGGTCGCACCGGTGTGACTTCGAGAGTGGTGTCCTGCTCCGCCCTGCAAACTGGGACATGAAGCTAGGTATCGTGGATGAGTGTGCTTCTTGTGCTCTGGCAGCAGGCACAGTTTCACCGCGCCCAGGGCCACGACCTCTTCGTGCACCATCAACAGCACGTCCACTTCCCCGTCCCTTACTGCTCGCCTTCCGCATATTAAACGGTATATATGTTTGCAAGTATGTCACACGTACAGTAGGTTTTGTAAGTGTATGTGCAAATAAATTAGACTGAATGTCACAAATATTTTGGATGCGCTAACGTTATACTGGAGATGTAGCACAGGTAATGTAACTGTCACCAGCGGCAAAAAAATGACACTGAATGTCACTGATATTTCGATGCACTAACGTTATATAGGTGATGTAGCGCTGGTAATATCACGGCCATAATGCAGCGGCCAAACAATTGCACGCAATTTAGCGCAGGTTGTGCTCAAAATATATATTGCTGCTAGATACAGCAATAGTCCTTAAAATGACTTTTGGGTCTCTAACACCAACCCTGCCTAACAAAAAAATGTAATTCAATTCCCTACACGATCTGTCCTTCTACAGCACAGCTCTCCCTGACTAAGACTGGCCGAACCACGTGTCATCGGGTGCTTTATAGCACCCGATGACACGTTCCGGCCAGCCAATCACTGTAATGCCAGTAACCAACATGGCTACAGCATTACAGTGAGTGGCAGTACACACCTGCACGTTTATTGGCTGCGTAGCAGCCAACAAACGTACGTGGAGGAGACTCGAGCATCGCGCTCGAGCACACGCAGCATTTGGCCGAACACCGCAATGTGCTAAGCCTCGCAATGCTCGAGCCGAACTGATGTTTGGCCGAGCATGCTCAATCAACACTATCATACATGTAGAATGGATAGTGGCACGCTCCAGAGTCCATCTGTTGCCTGCAGTTTCACACAGCAGACACCTTGGGCTAACATCTGTGATTGATAATAACTCCAGTCACAGGTATTAAACCCCTCAGATGCCAAGGTCAATTGTGACCGTGGCATCTGAGGTGGCTTTCCCAGGGAGCACTGCCCTCCCAGAGCATGAATGGCTTCCCTGCACTGAAATCAGGGAAGCTGTTCCTTGCTGGTGATAGGCTAAAACCTGTATGAGGCTACCAGGCCTATCGCAGGTATATTCCAATGTAAGCCTGCAGGGGGCAGTACTGCATTGGAATATACAAAATTTCCCATACACATGTATTAAATCATAGTTGTGTATGGGAAAAACAATCTAATAAGGGGATGATTAATCTGTGTAAATGCAGTTCTACTGCAGCTGAACTTCTGTGATCAATGATCAGGAATGACCAGCTTGTTCCTCATAATTCCCCTGTACATTGGCAAGTGTAAATAGGCCTTAGTATCACTTATCTAGGCCTGATATTGTGACCCCCAGATATAGATACATAACCCTATAACCCTCCTGCAATGGGTCCTTTCAGCCAATAATCACAGAGCCAAGAAAACCCCACATTAAGAGGCAACATTTTGACTATGTGTCCTTCTTCACGCTTATTAGTGAACGCATAATAAAGCTGGCATCAAGGCCGTATAGGGCACCCATTCCTGTTTGCCATAGCATAGGTGAATGTGATGGTAGTCAGCAGATGCAAAGGGCCGGCACCCTGGCTAGTGGCACCTCTTGCCTTTCCCTAGAGACAAACCCAGACCAGCTGAACTATGAATGCAGCTCTACACTAAAATACACATTTATAGATCAGTGCAGGAGAAGTAATAACATGATTACTTTAGGCAGAGTATACATTTATATACTGTAAAATGATATGTCTAAGATGGACATACCCTTTAAAGGTTAAGCGTTTCTTAGAAATTGAATTTCCTTTATTGCTGAGTGTAATTCAAAATGTAGTAAACTTTTATCTATATATATAAAGAAGGGTGTATGTATATATATATATGTATGTTCTGCGATCACTTAAAAACGCAACCATCGATTTCAACAAAACTTTGTATACACATTCCTTACTACCTGGAAAGAAATCTTGTGGGGGTCTCAGCTCTCTAGGACCGTTCCTGAGATATTCCCAAAAAATGACCTGCATTAGCCAATATAAGCCTGCAAGTCTTTCTCTTCATATCCCAACTGCCATTTACACGGTCACATGACCCTTATCAGCCAATAGAAGCTCGCAGGCCCTTAGTCTCCACATACACACAGTTTTACTCCAGGTTTCCATAACAACCCAGCCATTTTTCTTCACTGCTGCAGGTCAGCTTTAGGCTATGGCTACAGGACGACATGTGTCGCGCGACAATAAGTCGCACGACACATAGGACACGACTACACTGCTACATGTGTCGCACGACATTGATGTTGCACCAATGTCGCGCAACAATTTTTCTAATGATAGTCTATGGTGTTGCACTGTGATATGTGACATGGATGGATTTTTTGCGACTGTCGTGTCGCAGTTGCAGCACGTCACATGTCGCAGTGCGACACAATAGCCTATCATTTTAAAAATTGTTGAGACAAAATGTTGAGCGACACATGTCGTCGAGTAGCCCTAGCATTAGAGGGTGCAGGGTGCTGTGGAGGTCACTGTTAAAGAGGTGATCACTGTGGATGTTACTGTTAAGGGGGCAGGCCGCTGTGGAGGTCACTGGTAAGGGAGCAGGGGCCACTAATAAAGGGGCAACTACTCTGGAGGTCACTGTTAAGGCAGTAGGGTACTGTGAGGTCACTGTTAAAGGGGCGGGCTGCTGTGAAGGTCAAAGGTAAGAGGATGGGCTGCTGTGGAGGTCCCATTTTAAAGTGGCGGGGCACTGTGGGGGCGTCAGTGTTAAGGGGTGGGGGAAAACACACAAACATTAAATGAAATAGATTAAATATACCCGTGCGAAGTCGGGTCTTTCTGCTAGTGATTGTAAAACTACAGTCGTGGCCAAAAGTTTTGAGAATGACACAAATATTAGTTTTCACAAAGTTTGCTGCTAAACTGCTTTTAGATCTTTGTTTCAGTTGTTTCTGTGATGTAGTGAAATATAATTACACGCACTTCATACGTTTCAAAGGCTTTTATCGACAATTACATGACATTTATGCAAAGAGTCAGTATTTGCAGTGTTGGCCCTTCTTTTTCAGAGCCTCTGCAATTCGACTGGGCATGCTCTCAATCAACTTCTGGGCCAATTCCTGACTGATAGCAACCCATTCTTTCATAATTACTTCTTGGAGTTTGTCAGAATTAGTGGGTTTTTGTTTGTCCACCCGCCTCTTGAGGATGGACCACAAGTTCTCAATGGGATTAAGATCTGGGAAGTTTCCAGGCCATGGACCCAAAATGTCAACGTTTTGGTCCCCGAGCCACTTAGTTATCACTTTTGCCTTATGGCACGGCGCTCCATCGTGCTGGAAAATGCATTGTTCTTCACCAAACTGTTGTTGGATTGTTGGAAGAAGTTGCTGTTGGAGGGTGTTTTGGTACCATTCTTTATTCATGGCTGTGTTTTTGGGCAAAATTGGGAGTGAGCCCACTCCCTTGGATGAGAAGCAACCCCACACATGAATGGTCTCAGGATGCTTTACTGTTGGCATGACACAGGACTGATGGTAGCGCTCACCTTTTCTTCTCCGGACAAGCCTTTTTCCTGATGCCCCAAACAATCGGAAAGAGGCTTCATCGGAGAATATGACTTTGCCCCAGTCCTCAGCAGTCCATTCACCATATTTTCTGCAGAAGATCAATCTGTCCCTGAAGGTTTTTTTGGAGAGAAGTGGCTTCTTTGCTGCCCTTCTTGACACCAGGCCATCTTCCAAAAGTCTTCGCCTCACTGTGCGTGCAAATGCGGTCACACCTGCCTGCTGCCATTCCTGAGCAAGCTCTGCACTGGTGGCACTCCGATCCCGCAGCTGAATCCTCTTTAGGAGAGATCCTGGCGCTTGCTGGACTTTCTTGGACGCCCTGAAGCCTTCTTAACAAGAATTGAACCTCTTTCCTTGAAGTTCTTGATGATCCTATAAATTGTTGATTGAGGTGCAATCTTAGTAGCCACAATATCCTTGCCTGTGAAGCCATTTTTATGCAACGCAATGATGGCTGCACGCGTTTCTTTGCAGGTCACCATGGTTAACAATGGAAGAACAATGATTTCAAGCATCACCCTCCTTTTAACAGGTCAAGTCTGCCATTTTAACCCAATCAGCCTGACATAATGAAATGATCTCCAGCCTTGTGCTCGTCAACATTCTCACCTGAGTTAACAAGACGATTACTGAAATGATCTCAGCAGGTCCTTTAATGACAGCAATGAAATGCAGTGGAAAGTTTTTTGGGGGATTAAGTTAATTTTCATGGCAAAGAAGGACTATGCAATTCATCTGATCACTCTTCATAACATTCTGGAGTATATGCAAATTGCTATTATAAAAACTTAAGCAGCAACTTTTCCAATTTCCAATATTTATGTAATTCTCAAAACTTTTGGCCACGACTGTAAAGTGCATTCAGAAAGTTTGCAGACCCTTTCACTTTTCAATTTTGCACCCTTGTGCTAAAAAACATTCAGGTTTTCACGCATCAATCTGCACTCAATATCTCTTAATTTTAAAAAATGACAACAGAATTTTAGAAATGTTTGAACATTTATTAAAAATGAAAATTTTGCAAGAATATAAGTATTCAGACCCTTTGCTATGACACATGACATTTAGCTCTGGGGGCATCCCATTTATCTTCACCATCTTTGTACACCTTGATTGGAGTCACCTGTGGTAAATTTAGTTGACTGGATTTGAAAAGACACAGCCCTGTCTATATGTCTCAAAGCTGATAATTATTATTATCATTATTAATTATTATTAAAGCGCCATTCATTCCATTGCGCTGTACATGTGAGAAGAGGTATACATACATAATACAGACAATTGCACTAATTATAAACAAGACGAGTTACAAACTGGCACAGAAGGAGAGAGGGCCCTGCCCGTGAGGGCTTACAATCTACATGGTATGGGAGAAGGACACAGTAGGTGCAGGTGAAGTTGGTCATGGCGGTATAGAGGCAGCAGGGTCATTGGTTGTAGGCTTGTCTGAAGAGGTGGGTTTTCAGGTTTCTTTTGAAGGATTCCACTGTAGGTGAGAGCCTGTTATGTTGGGGTACCGAGTTCCAGAGTATGGGGGATGCGCGGGAGATATCTTGGAGCCGATTGTGGGAAGAGGTGATAAGAGGAGAGGAGAGAAGGAGGTCTTGTGAGGATTGGAGAGTGCGTGTGGGGGTGTATCGGAAAAGTAGCTCAGAGATGTAGGGAGGGGACAGGTTATGGACAGCCTTGTATGTATTTGTTAATACTTTGAAGTGAATTTTCTGGGCAATAGGGAGCCAGTGAAGGGATTGGTAGAGGGGAGAGGCAAAGAAGTAATAGGGCGAGAGGTGAATTAGTCGGGCAGCAGAGTTGAGGATAGATTGGAGGGGTGTGAGAGTGCTAGATGGAAGTCCATAGAGGAGAGTGTTGCAGTGGTCTAGGCAGGAGATGATGAAGGCATGTACAAGCATTTTCGCAGATTCAAAGTTAAGGAAAGCGCGGATGCGGGAGATGTTTTTGAGTTGGAGGCGGCAGGTGGTGGAAAGGGCTTGGATGTGCGGTCGAAAGTAAAGGGCAGAATCCAAAGTCACTCCAAGGCAGCGGACTTGGTTGATCGGGGATAGTGTGCAGCCATTGATTGTGATAGATAGGTCTGTTGCGGGGGTTGAGCAAGATGTGGGAAAGATGTTGAATTCTGTTTTATCCATGTTAAGTTTTAGAAAGCTAAAGGTGAAGAAGGATGATATAGAAGATAGACATTGTGGGATTCTTGATAGTAAGGTGGTGATGTCTGGACCAGAGAGGTAGATTTGTGTGTCGTCAGCATAAGAGTGATACTGAAAGCCATGGGACTCTATGAGCTGTCCCAGGCCAAAAGTGTAGATAGAGAAGAGCAGGGGTCCTAGGACAGAGCCTTGGGGGACACTAACAGAGAGGGAATGAGACGAAGAGGTGGTGCGGGAGTGGGAGACACAAAAAGTCTGTTCTATCAGGTATGATGTGATCCAGGAGAGGGCCAAGTCAGTGATGCCAAGAGATGAGAGAGTTTGCAACAGAAGGGAGTGGTCAACAGTGTCGAAGGCAGAGGACAGGTCAAGGAGAAGGAGCACAGAGTATTGTTTCTTGGTTTTGGCTGTCTGTAGGTCATTGGCGACTTTGGTGAGGGCAGTCTCAGTCGAGTGGTGGGGTCGGAAGCCAGATTGGAGGCTGTCAAAGAGGGAGCAGAAGGAGAGGTGAGAGGACAGTTCTGAATGGACATGTTGTTCAAGTAGCTTTGAGGCATACGGAAGAAGTGATATAGGGCGATAACTGGACAAAGCAGATGGGTCAAGTGAAGGCTTTTTGAGGATGGGTGTAATGGTAGCAAGTTTAAAAGCAGAAGGGAAGACACCAGAGGTTAGTGATAGGTTGAAGAGATGAGTTAGGGCTGGGATAAACAATGTGGTGAGGTTAGGGATGAGGTGGGATGGGATTGGGTCAAGTGCACAGGTGGTCAGATGAGATCTGGAAAGTAGAGTAGAGAGTTTTACTTCTGTAATGGTAGAGAAGAGGGTTTTGGGAGAAGAGGACCGAGCAGTTGTGTAGAGGGTCCGTGGGGACTGTGTACTGAAGCTTCCTCTGATGTTGACTATCTTTTGTTTTAAGTATTTGGCAAAGTCCTCAGGTGAGATGAGAGGAGAGGGTGGGGGCGCTGGGGGACAGAGAAGGGAGGCAAAAGTGTTAAAAAGTTGTTTAGGGTTGTGATCATGCAAATTAGACCAAAAACCAAGCTATGAGAAGGAAAGAACTGCCTGTAGATCTCAGAGACAGGATTGTGTGGAGGCACAAATCTGGAAAGGGGTACGAAAACGTTTCTGCTGCACTGAAAGTTCCAAGGAGCACAATGGCCTCCATAATTCTTAAATGGCAGAAGTATGGGTTCTGGTTGGGTCACAGCTTACAGCCTCAATGTAGTTTTTCAAAAATTAACTTACTTTACCCAAATACCCCTTTAAGGGAAAGCAGCAAAAGGAGCAAAGTACAGAAATATTCTTAATGAAAACTTGATCCAGAGTGCTCTGGACCTGAGACTTTGCCGAAGTTTCACCTTCCAACAAGATAATGACCCCAAGCAGCCAAAACAACACAGGGTCATTATTAGTGTTGATCACGAATATTCGAATTGCAAATTTTAATCGCGAATATCGGCACTTCGAGAATTCGCGAATATTTAGAATACCGCTAAATATATTCGTAAGTGCGAATATTCAATTTTTTTTTTAAATACCAGTTCATGCGAATTTTTATGCGTATGCCTGGGGATTACAAATTAGCGAACATTCGCCCAAATATTCGCGAAAACATTGCAAATTCGAATATTGCCCCTGCCGCTCATCACTAGTCATTATGAATGTCCTTGAGTGGCCCGGCCAGAGCCCTGACTTGAACCCAATGAAACATCTCTAAATAGCCCTGAAAATTGCTATCCACTGATCGTTCCTATCCAACCTGACAGAGCTTGAGGGGATCTGCAGAGAAGAAGAAAATCCCCAAATTCAGGCGTGCAAACCTTGTGGCATCATACTCAAGATGACTGGAGGCTGTAATTGCTGCCAAAGGGCTACAACTAAGTCCTGAGTAGGGATGAGCGAACCCGAACTGTATAGTTCGGGTTCGTACCGAATTTTGGGGTGTCCGTGACACGGACCCGAACCCGGACATTTTCGTAAAAGTTCGGGTTCGGTGTTCGTCGCTTTCTTGGCGCTTTTTGAAAGGCTGCAAAGTAGCCAATCAACAAGCGTCATACTACTTGCCCCAAGAGGCCGTCACAGCCATGCCTACTATTGGCATGGCTGTGATTGGCCAGAGCACCATGTGACCCAGCCTCTATTTAAGCTGGAGTTTACGTAGCGCCGCACGTCACTCTGCTCTGATCAGCATAGGGAGAGGTTGCAGCCGCGACGTTAGGGCGAGATTAGGCTGAATAACTCCTCCAAAGGACTTCATTCAGAGATCGATCTGCAGCTGTGGATGATTGAACTGCTGCTATTGAATTGCTCACTGTTTTCAGGCTGCCCAGAGCGTTTTTCAGTCACTTTTTTCTGGGGTGATCGGCGGCCATTTTGTGTCTTGTGGTGTGCCAGCACAAGCTGCCACCAAGTGCATTTAACCCTCAATGGTGTGGTTGTTTTTTGGCTAAATCCTACATCAGGGTGAAGCTGTCACACCAAGTGCATTTAACCAGCAATAGTGTGGTTATTTTTTGGCCATATCCCAGTCTAATTCTGTCAGTAAACGTATACCTGTCACCCAGCGCCTAAATACTAGGCCTCAAGTTTATATCCAGCTAAATCTGTCGTTACTGGTGTGGCTGGTCAAGTTATTTAGTGTCCGTCAAAGCACAGTTTTTGTTCTGGGTTGAAATACAATTCCCAATTTAGCAATTTCCTAATTTAGTGGTTTCTGCTGTATCAGAGCTATTTTAAATCTATCCCTAAAAGGGTATATTAGATTCAAGGTGCTGATAGGGTCATTCTCAATAACTTCACACACACGCTACTGTGCATTTCCATGTCTAATTCTGTCAGTAAACCTATACCTGTCACCCAGCGCCTAAATACTAGGCCTCAAATTTATATTCAGCTAAATCTGTGGTTACTGCTGTGCCTGTATTAGTGTAATACGGTACCTAAATAGATAGCCAGATAGTGTTAGGTGTCTGTAAAAAAAAGGCCTGAATTTGAATTCAATACATTGGGCCAAATAATATTTTTGTTGTTGTGGTGAACGATAACAATGAGGAAAACATCTAGTAAGGGACGCGGACGTGGACATGGTCGTGGTGGTGTTAGTGGACCCTCTGGTGCTGGGAGAGGACGTGGCCGTTCTGCCACATCCACACATCCTAGTGTACCAACTACCTCAGGTCCCAGTAGCCGCCAGAATTTACAGCGATATATGGTGGGGCCCAATGCCGTTCTAAGGATGGTAAGGCCTGAGCAGGTACAGGCATTAGTCAATTGGGTGGCCGACAGTGGATCCAGCACGTTCACATTATCTCCCACCCAGTCTTCTGCAGAAAGCGCACAGATGGCGCCTGAAAACCAAGCCCAACAGTCTGTCACATCACCCCCATGCATACCAGGGAAACTGTCTGAGCCTCAAGTTATGCAGCAGTCTCTTATGCTGTTTGAAGACTCCGCTGGCAGGGTTTCCCAAGGGCATCCACCTAGCCCTTCCCCAGCGGTGGAAGACATAGAATGCACTGACGCACAACCACTTATGTTTCCTGATGATGAGGACATGGGAATACCACCTCAGCACGTCTCTGATGATGACGAAACACAGGTGCCAACTGCTGCGTCTTTCTGCAGTGTGCAGACTGAACAGGAGGTCAGGGAGGAAGAGTGGGTGGAAGACGATGCAAGGGACGATGAGGTCCTAGACCCCACATGGAATGAAGGTCGTGCCACTGACTTTCACAGTTCGGAGGAAGAGGCAGTGGTGAGACCGAGCCAACAGCGTAGCAAAAGAGGGAGCAGTGGGCAAAAGCAGAACACCCGCCGCCAAGAGACTCCGCCTGCTACTGACCGCCGCCATCTGGGACCGAGCACCCCAAAGGCAGCTTCAAGGAGTTCCCTGGCATGGCACTTCTTCAAACAATGTGCTGACGACAAGACCCGAGTGGTTTGCACGCTGTGCCATCAGAGCCTGAAGCGAGGCATTAACGTTCTGAACCTTAGCCCAACCTGCATGACCAGGCACCTGCATGCAAAGCATGAACTGCAGTGGAGTAAACACCTTAAAACCAAGGAAGTCACTCAGGCTCCCCCTGCTACCTCTTCTGCTGCTGCCGCCTCGGCCTCTTCTGCTGCTGCCGCCTCGGCCTCTTCTGCTGCTGCCGCCTCGGCCTCTTCCTCCGCCTCTGGAGGAACGTTGGTACCTGCCACCCAGCAAACAGGGGATGTACCACCAACACCACCACCTCCATCACCAAGCATCTCAACCATGTCACACGGCAGCGTTCAGCTCTCCATCTCACAAACATTTGAGAGAAAGCGTAAATTCCCACCTAGCCACCCTCGATCCCTGGCCCTTAATGCCAGCATTTCTAAACTACTGGCCTATGAAATGCTGTCATTTAGGCTGGTGGACACAGACAGCTTCAAACAGCTCATGTCGCTTGCTGTCCCACAGTATGTTGTTCCCAGCCGGCACTACTTCTCCAAGAGAGCCGTGCCTTCCCTGCACAACCAAGTATCCGATAAAATCAAGTGTGCACTGCGCAACGCCATCTGTAGCAAGGTCCACCTAACCACGGATACGTGGACCAGTAAGCACGGCCAGGGACGCTATATCTCCCTAACTGCACACTGGGTAAATGTAGTGGCAGCTGGGCCCCAGGCGGAGAGCTGTTTGGCGCACGTCCTTCCGCCGCCAAGGATCGCAGGGCAACATTCTTTGCCTCCTGTTGCCACCTCCTCCTTCTCGGCTTCCTCCTCCTCTTCTTCCACCTGCTCATCCAGTCAGCCACACACCTTCACCACCAACTTCAGCACAGCCCGGGGTAAACGTCAGCAGGCCATTCTGAAACTCATATGTTTGGGGGACAGGCCCCACACCGCACCGGAGTTGTAGCGTGGTATAGAACTGTAAGAGGCAGCCCTGATCATCCAGCAACATTTCCAACACATATATATATAGCAGACTGTCATGTTTCCCTCCAGCCACCAGAGGCCACTGTGGCTGAGTAGGACAGTGAGAGGAGTTGTTTCCAGAGGACAAGGAGTTAAGTGTTTTTCCCGGGCAGAGCAGAGAGCCTGGGCTGAAGGTGTCTGAGTACACAGGAAGAAGGACGCTGTGCACTGAGAGGGAGATCCACAGGGAAGATTAGAGTGTGTTTGCTCTCTGACTGAGCTGATGTGTCCTGGTGTAGAAGAGAGACTGCTGTAGTGTGAGGCACTTACCAGAGGAACTGTGAGTGAATTCCAGGCCCTGCCTGATTACACGTCCAGAGCTGCTGATTATCTCTAACCAGAGTTACAGAGACTACAAAGAGAGGCCAGAGCTGAGCCACGCTGAAGCAAGCAAGCAAGCAAGCAACCAGATCGGGACCCAGACTGTATCTGCCTGCAGGTGCCGGACACCGAACTGTGAGTGCACTGATGCTAACCTGAGCTAGGACATAGGGGAATAGGATTTAGTTTAGTGCACCGTAGAGGTGCACCCCGGGTAGCGGGGACAGATAGGACTACCTAGAAGAGAGTAGCCTGCTATTGTCTGTACCTGTGTTTGTGATTCATTTGTGTTCTTTATGCAAATTTCCATTACCTTTATTGTGAATTCTCAAGCTGTTCATATTGTAAATCTGCTTCTCCGGCAGTTAGAGTTCTCTTTTAATAAAGCCGGTTTCTACTTCAGCCTCCTTGTCTGCTGCACTGTACTTGAGTCCTGCTCTACGGTCTCTTCCTCTGCTGACCGTTACAAGTGGCGCTGCGAGCAGGGTACAGTCACAGAGATGGAGGCGGCTGAAGGCAATGTGCATGATGTTAATGTGAGTACCTCAGGCAATGGTGGAACCCTTGCAAGGGCCCTCCCTATTGGCACGTTGTTCAACTTGCTACCCAAATTTGATGGCCAGAACATGACACTGTCAGACTGGGTGACAAGGTTACAGAGTGCTGTTAGGATTTACAATGTCGGCCCAGAACTACAAGTAGAAATTGCTTTGGCCGCTCTCGAGGGTGAGGCCCGAAGAAATGTTCTCCTACAACCAGAAGCCACGCGCAATACATTGCAAGAGGTGGCGAGATTCCTGGAAGAAATATATGGGGAAACAGCCAGTGCAGGGCACCTCCGGGCGAAGTTTTTTTACCGGATTCAACGGGAAGACGAAGGTGTCTCTCAGTACGCAACAGCCCTACAGGAAGTGTTGGCCGAGGTACAAAAAAAAGAGGCAGATGGGGTTACTGGCATGGGACCCATAGACCGGATACTGCGGGAACAATTTATTCTGGGGCTCTACAGCAATCCCCTGAAACAGGTTCTGCGGGAACGAGTCAGAGTAGACCCTACCCTAACCTTTCGACAAATTTTGGCAGAGGCCGTGACGCGAAACAAAGAAGACGGCTATGCTTCTGGAGTAATACGGACCCAGACCGTTACACCCCCCGGGGTTACAAGAAATGAGGAAGCCCTGGTCAGAGTGGTACAAGACTTGCAGAGCTCCCTGAGTGCCATGCACGAAAAGTTGACACACCTGGAGAAACGGATAGAGTCGCGCCATACTACTGAGGCTGCCTATCCAGCCCGACAACAAACCTATCAGGCGACTCCGTGGGTTCCTACACCCGAATGCCCTTATGCTAGTTTACCATACCATCAAGCCCCTCATTACCCTTCAGTGGGGCCATCCAGCCAAGCTCTGAGGGCACCTCCCACTCGCAGGCAAAAAGTGGGCCGTCAAGGGGCACAGTGTTGGCGGTGTGGAGATCTAGGACATTTTGCCAGGGAGTGTCGGAATAATCCAGCTGGACGCCAAGAGCCGCCGTTAAACTACCGACCCCTGCAGTAGTGGGGCGTACTGCAGGGGAGGTGGAGAGCCAAGTTACCCAGCAAAGCTCCGAACACCTGGTCGCAGGGTGCCCCACTATACGAGCTGAATTCGAAGGTGTTCCTGTCGACTGCTTAGTGGATACTGGGTCTCAGGTGACAACTATGCCCGAGTCATTCTTCTACCGTTACTTTCAAGCGCTGGCCAAGCCAGAACGAGAGACACTGGTCCGGGTTACAGCGGCTAACCAACAACAGATTCCTGTCACAGGGGTCGTGTGGATGAATGTACGGCTATGTGGACAGGAAGTGGGGCGGAAAGGTATCTTGTTGGTCCCCGAAACGTTCAAAGAAGATGTGCCGGTGATAATGGGCATGAATATCCTGCGAGAATTGGATCAGATCATGTTCACCAAACGGGGGCCGGGTTACTGGAAACAAGCCACCCCGCACAAACCTACCCAGAAAGCATTTCAACGGCTAATCCGTTTTTGTGGAACACAGAAAAGTGTATCAGCACACCAGGCGGTGGGAACGATCCGAGCGCCAGGAAAGGCTACCTTCACCCTTCCTCCTGGTCGGGAGACCGTGCTGACGTTACCCGTGGGAACTTTCCGTAATCTTGAAGGCATGGAGGTGTTCGTTGAACCAACAGGCCTAGGAGAGCTGGGTCAGGACGTCCTGGTGGCCCGGACACTAGGAGTGGTCCAGAATGGACGAGTACCCATAAGAGCTGTGAATGTGGGATATCTAGAAGTTCCCTTGACGCCAGGGGTGGAACTGGCTCGTGTGTACCTACATCAGGGAGAAATCCTGAGTCAGAGAGAAGTGACTCTAGCTCCGGTAGGGGATGCTGGTTGGACCCTGGCAGTTACTGCCAGTGCAGAAGAGGCGCCGACCCCAGAATGGAATGGGGGAACCATCTTGGATCAAATGGAGATAGATGTTAAGGCTCTCAGTTTAGACCAACAGCGAGCAGTTGAAACCATGCTGTGGGAGAATCAGGCTGCGTTTGCCCGCCACGCCGATGACTTTGGCTGCACGAATGCTATCACACATGATATACCGACGGGGGACACTCCACCAATTCGGGAGAGATATCGACAGATTCCGCCCAAGTTGTACCAGGAAGTGAAGACGCTATTGAAACAGATGATAGATTCCGGAGTGGTGCGGGGAAGCCAGAGCCCTTGGGCAGCCCCAGTGGTGCTTGTCAAGAAGAAGGACGGCACTATTCGATTTTGTGTGGATTACCGGCGGTTGAATGCTTGCACTGCGCGAGACTCATATCCTCTGCCACGCATCGAGGAGTCTCTGACGGCTCTAGGACGAGCCAAATACTTCTCCACCCTGGATCTAGCAAGTGGGTACTGGCAAGTACCAGTGGCTGAGCAGGACAAGGCAAAGACAGCATTCATACTCCCCATGGGGTTATTTGAATTCAACAGGATGCCATTCGGACTGACTAATGCCCCTGGAACCTTCCAGCGGCTGATGGAGAGATGCCTGGGAGACCTGAATTTTGAGGCCACTCTGATATACCTAGACGATATCATCGTATACTCTGCTACTTTTCAAGAACACTTGAATCGGCTAGGGCAGGTACTCGAGCGACTGCGATCCCATGGCCTGAAGGTAAAGCCAAAGAAGTGTCATCTCTTCAAGAGGGAGATCGAGTACCTGGGCCATAGGGTGTCCCAAGACGGAGTGCTACCGTCCCAAGACAAAGTGGCTGCAATACGACAATGGCTAGTGCCGAGAACACTGCGTGAGTTGAAGGCCTTCCTGGGACTGACTGGGTACTACCGGCGGTTCATCAAAGACTACGCAAAAATAGCGGGCCCTCTGAATGAGTTGTTGAGAGGAACGGCTGGGCAACCCAAGGGCCAAAGTATCCCCTGGGGACAGAAGCAGGAAGAGGCCTTCCAGGCCCTGAAAGAAGCCCTGACATCGGCCCCCATCTTGGCTTATGCCGATTTTGATAAACCATTCATCTTAGCTACTGATGGCAGCCTCTACGGACTTGGGGCAGTCCTGTCGCAGGTACAAGATGGACATGAGAGGGTGATCGCTTATGCCAGTAGATCCTTGCGAGATACGGAGCGAAACCCCCATAACTACAGTTCCTTCCGGCTGGAACTCCTTGCCCTGGTGTGGGCTATGACGGAGAAATTTGCAGGATATCTGACAGGAGCTAAGATTTTCGTACGGACGGATAACAATCCCCTGGCCCATCTGGGTACTGCCAAGTTGGGAGCCCTGGAGCAACGCTGGGCGGCTCGCCTCGCAAAGTATGACTTCTCAATTCGCTACCGCTCCGCTACAGAGAACACTAATGCTGATGGTCTCTCGAGGGTTACTTTTGAAACTCCAGTAGGGGATATGGATGAACAAAAGGAAGAAGATGAAACTCCTGACTTCCGCAAGTTCGCTCCCCCAACAGTCGCGGCCCAGACAAGTGGGGAGGCCCGTAAGCTACCCAAAGCATTGGGGAGAACTAATGAAGAATGGGGCAGATTGCAAGATGAAGACATTGGACTGCAGCAAATGAAAAGCTGGGTAACCCAGTGCAGGAAACCCAACAAAGAAGAAAGGACTGATCTGGATGCCGAGATGAAGTCTGTTCTACATCAATGGGACAGACTGGAAGTGCATGGAGCTGTTTTGTTCCGCAAGTGGCAACAGCCTGCCGACCTAGAGGCGAGGTGGCAGGTAGTGGTACCCAGAAGAATGGCACGGGAGATAGCCAAAGAGGCTCATGAGTTTGGAGCTCACTTCGGGCCAGTCAAGACATACCAGTGGCTGCAGCGTTATGTGTATTGTCCGCGACTGGAGGCCACAGTTGAAGAAGTTTGCCGACAGTGTCGAGTGTGTGAACTCACGAAGAGTACAGAACAGAGAGCACCCCTACAGTCCATCCAGACCACAGAACCGCTGGAAGTGTTGATGATAGACTATCTTCTTGTGGGACAATCGTCAAGAGGTCCACAGTATTGCCTGGTCATGATCGACCACTTCTCCAAGTTTGCAGTAGTCACCCCAACTCGGGACCAGACGGCAGAGTCCGCTGCACGAGCCATTTGTCAAGACTTCATTCGGGTCTATGGGTGTCCAAAGCGGATCCATTCAGATCAAGGGGCGTGCTTTCAAGGAAAAGTGATGGAAGAGCTACATCGACTGTACGGCATTGAAAAATCCAGGACAACTCCTTATCATCCCCAAGGAAACGGAGCCTGTGAGCGCTTTAACCGCACATTGCTGCAAATGCTGAGGACGCTAGAGGAAGACAAGAGGGCACACTGGCCTGACTACCTGCCAGAATTAGTCTGGGCTTACAATAATCGTGTCCACACCACCACCGGTTACACCCCATACCTGTTACTGTTCGGTAGGGCTGGTCGAGAGATCGTGGAATTAAACCTAGAACAGCCAGAAGACCTAATAGAGCGATCAACCACCTCATGGGTGAAAGAACACCGTCGGCGTCTCCAGACCATTCGCCGGTTGGCAGGTCAGCGGTTACAGGAGAGAGCTCATACAGACCGTCCTCCAGTTCAGGAGGTTCCATTGCAGCCTGGGGATCGGGTACTGGTACGAGAGAAACGTCCCAGAGGCAAGTTGAGTGAGCATTGGGAAGTACAGCCGTATAAAGTGATCAAGAGAGTGTACCCTAATGGTCCGGTCTACGAAGTGCAGGTTGAGAATGAGGAATTTGCTTCACGGACTCTACATAGGAATATGTTACGGCCATGCCGGTCCAAAGATCCCGCACCTGTTCAGAGGACACCTCCTCCTGCCCCATACTCAGAACTTGTTATCTCTGATGGAGATTATGGTGAAGACTGGTGGACTGCTCCCAACACTGAAGAAGCCTCCCAGGTTACAGGTGATGAATGCACTGTCACAGAACCATTGCCAGCCCGTAATGGAGAGGGGCCCTCGGCCACACCCGAACCTCCTATTGTGGTGGATGAATCCAGACTGGCAGTTCCTAGGGAAGAGAGTCAGGTCGTAACAGATAGCCAGGACCTCCGGAGATCCAGTAGGCTTACTGCAGGGGTTCCACCAAACAGGTACGCTGCTGATGAGTTCATTTGGTCCACCTGTATGTATTGTGGACAATGTTGTACTGCTGTATAAAAAGTTACATTAACCATTATTTCTATGGACTATATAGCAAGGCCGAGGACGGCCACCTTTAAGTGGGGAGGCATGTAAGAGGCAGCCCTGATCATCCAGCAACATTTCCAACACATATATATATAGCAGACTGTCATGTTTCCCTCCAGCCACCAGAGGCCACTGTGGCTGAGTAGGACAGTGAGAGGAGTTGTTTCCAGAGGACAAGGAGTTAAGTGTTTTTCCCGGGCAGAGCAGAGAGCCTGGGCTGAAGGTGTCTGAGTACACAGGAAGAAGGACGCTGTGCACTGAGAGGGAGATCCACAGGGAAGATTAGAGTGTGTTTGCTCTCTGACTGAGCTGATGTGTCCTGGTGTAGAAGAGAGACTGCTGTAGTGTGAGGCACTTACCAGAGGAACTGTGAGTGAATTCCAGGCCCTGCCTGATTACACGTCCAGAGCTGCTGATTATCTCTAACCAGAGTTACAGAGACTACAAAGAGAGGCCAGAGCTGAGCCACGCTGAAGCAAGCAAGCAACCAGATCGGGACCCAGACTGTATCTGCCTGCAGGTGCCGGACACCGAACTGTGAGTGCACTGATGCTAACCTGAGCTAGGACATAGGGGAATAGGATTTAGTTTAGTGCACCGTAGAGGTGCACCCCGGGTAGCGGGGACAGATAGGACTACCTAGAAGAGAGTAGCCTGCTATTGTCTGTACTTGTGTTTGTGATTCATTTGTGTTCTTTATGCAAATTTCCATTACCTTTATTGTGAATTCTCAAGCTGTTCATATTGTAAATCTGCTTCTCCGGCAGTTAGAGTTCTCTTTTAATAAAGCCGGTTTCTACTTCAGCCTCCTTGTCTGCTGCACTGTACTTGAGTCCTGCTCTACGGTCTCTTCCTCTGCTGACCGTTACAGAACAACAGACCGACGAGTGGTTGATGCCGGTGAGCCTCAAGCCCGGCCTGGTGGTGTGCGATAATGGGCGAAATCTCGTTGCAGCTCTGGGACTAGCCGGTTTGACGCACATCCCTTGCCTGGCACATGTGCTGAATTTGGTGGTGCAGAAGTTCATTCACAACTACCCCGACATGTCAGAGCTGCTGCATAAAATGCGGGCCGTCTGTTCGCGCTTCCGGCGTTCACATCCTGCTGCTGCTCGCCTGTCTGCGCTACAGCGTAACTTCGGCCTTCCCGCTCACCGCCTAATATGCGACGTGCCCACCAGGTGGAACTCCACCTTGCACATGCTGGACAGACTGTGCGAGCAGCAGCAGGACATAGTGGAGTTTCAGCTGCAGCACGCACGGGTCAGTCGCACTGCGGAACAGCACCACTTCACCACCAATGACTGGGCCTCCATGCGAGACCTGTGTGCCCTGTTGCGCTGTTTCGAGTACTCCACCAACATGGCCAGTGGCGATGACGCCGTTATCAGCGTTACAATACCACTTCTATGTCTCCTTGAGAAAACACTTAGGGCGATGGTGGAAGAGGAGGTGGCCCAGGAGGAGGAGGAGGAGGAGGAGGAAGAGGAGTCATTTTTAGCACTTTCAGGCCAGTCTCTTCGAAGTGACTCAGAGGGAGTTTTTTTGCAACAGCAGAGGCCAGGTACAAATGTGGCCAGCCAGGGCCCACTACTGGAGGACGAGGATGAGGAGGAGGTGGAGGAGGATTAGGATGAAGCATGGTCACAGCGGGGTGGCACCCAACGCAGCTCGGGCCCATCACTGGTGCGTGGCTGGGGGGAAAGGCAGGACGATGACGATACGCCTCCCACAGAGGACAGCTTGTCCTTACCCCTGGGCAGCATGGCACACATGAGCGACTACATGCTGCAGTGCCTGCGCAACGACAGCAGAGTTTCCCACATTTTAGCGTGTGCGGACTACTGGGTTGCCACCCTGCTGGATTCACGGTACAAAGACAATGTGCCCACCTTACTTCCTGCACTGGAGCGTGATAGGAAGATGTGCGAGTACAAGCGCACGTTGGTAGACGCGCTACTGAGAGCATTCCCAAATGTCACAGGGGAACAAGTGGAAGCCCAAGGCCAAGGCAGAGGAGGAGCAAGAGGTCGCCAAGGCAGCTGTGTCACGGCCAGCTCCTCTGAGGGCAGGGTTAGCATGGCAGAGATGTGGAAAAGTTTTGTCAACACGCCACAGCTAACTGCACCACCACCTGATACGCAACGTGTTAGCAGGAGGCAACATTTCACTAACATGGTGGAACAGTACCTCCACGTACTGACTGATGGTTCGCCCCCATTTAACTTCTGGGTCTCTAAATTGTCCACGTGGCCAGAGCTAGCCTTTTATGCCTTGGAGGTGCTGGCCTGCCCGGCGGCCAGCGTTTTGTCTGAACGTGTATTCAGCACGGCAGGAGGCGTCATTACAGACAAACGCAGCCGCCTGTCTACAGCCAATGTGGACAAGCTGACGTTCATAAAATGAACCAGGCATGGATCCCACAGGACCTGTCCGTCCCTTGTCCAGATTAGACATTAACTACCTCCCCTTAACCATATATTATTGTACTCCAGGGCACTTCCTCATTCAATCCTATTTTTATTCTCATTTTACCATTATATTGCGAGGCTACCCAAAGTTGAATAAACCTCTCCTCTGTCTGGGTGCCGGGGCCTAAATATATGACAATGGACTGTTCCAATGTTGGGTGACGTGAAGCCTGATTCTCTGCTATGACATGCAGACTGATTCTCTGCTGACATGAAGCCAGATTGTCTGTTACGGGACCTCTCTCCTCTGCCTGGGTGCTGGGCCTAAATATATGCCAATGGACTGTTGCAGTGGTGGCTGACGTGAAGCCTGATTCTCTGCTATGACATGCAGACTGATTCTCTGCTGACATGAAGACAGATTCTCTGTTACGGGACCTCTCTCCTCTGCCTGGGTGCCTGGGCCTAAATATCTGAGAATGGACTGTTGCAGTGCTGGGTGACGTGAAGCCAGATTCTCTGCTATGGGACCTCTCTCCAATTGATATTGGTTAATTTTTATTTATTTTATTTTTATTTTAATTCATTTCCCTATCCACATTTGTTTGCAGGGGATTTACCTACATGTTGCTGCCTTTTGCAGCCCTCTAGCCCTTTCCTGGGCTGTTTTACAGCCTTTTTAGTGCCGAAAAGTTCGGGTCCCCATTGACTTCAATGGGGTTCAGGTTCGGGACAAAGTTCGGATCGGGTTCGGATCCCGAACCCGAACATTTCCGGGAAGTTCGGCCGAACTTCTCGAACCCGAACATCCAGGTGTCCGCTCAACTCTAGTCCTGAGTAAAGGGTCTGAATACTTATGTCAATGCAAGATTTTAGTATTTCCTTTTCAATAAATTAGCAACGATTTCTCGTGTCATTATCGGGTACTGAGTGGAGAATGATGGGGACTTGAACTTTTTTCATTTAAGAACAAGGTTGCAACATAACAAAGTGTGAAAAAAGTTAAAGGGTGTGAAGACTTTCCGAATGCATTGTATATGCACATTACCAAATCATAGTCCTTTTCACCACTGTAGCACAAAACCCTTTCTTTGCTTATTAAAGGGGTAGTCCAGTTCATAAAAACATTATCATAGACCCTATCAAGAAAATTCAAAGTGGTTTTCAGAGAGGAGATTACTGAGGATAGATCAACAAAATCTGATCAGTGGGGGCCGAACTCACGACACCCCCGCCGATCAGCTGTTTGAAGAGGCCATAATGCTCCAGTGAGAGCTGGGACCTCTTTCTGGGCCAGTGACATCAACTGGTGCAGCTCCGTCTCATTTAAGTGAATGGGCCTGGGTTTGCAATACCAGGCACAGCCACTATCCAATGGGCGGTGCTGTGCTTGGCGTGCTGTGAGGAGTCTCTTCAAACAGCTGGTCGGCAGGAGTGGCGGGTGTTGGACCCCCACCGATCAGATGCTGATGACTCATATGTACAGTGAAGAGAGAATGCTCTTACAAAGGAGCGATGCTCTTCATCTTTAATGCAGGGTTAGGTAATCCATTTGTTTTACTGAATATTTATAGAGAATCGGAATAGAAGCTGGTGCTGCCGGGGTATGTATTACAATAACCACTCACAGCAAGGTTACAACTGCATACTAAATGATTTCACAGCTATATTTCATTTGTGAGACTATTCATGGTCACGGTGAACATGGTGACGCTGCCGTGTCCCGCACTCAAGGCTATTCAGCAGAATATCCAGGGGAGCAGAAAACAAATCAGTTCCTGAAACAATTACAGCCGGCGTTGGAGCAGATCTGCATTATTTATCCAGACCTCTTTAACTTATTTTTACTGCACTAGGATCATTCCTAGAGATTAAGGTTAAAATAAAAACTAATAGCATTTAATTCAGGCTATAGTCATAAAGATTAATACGGTTGGGAGAGATGTTGCCATTAGGCGGTACTCTACTTTCTGTATGTATATTGCATAATTTATTCAACCTATCACTTAGCAAGTTAATTTTTTTTCTATAAGACTTAAAGGGATTCTCCAGAAAAAAATAAATAAAAGAAATTACTTAAATATTATTTTACAATAAATATATTAACAAATACCTTTCATTACTTAGAATGGCTTGTTTTGTCTAGGGAGCAATCATTAGGAGAAATAAAATGGCCGCCGTCCTATCAGTACACACAAAACCTGTCCTAACCACACAGGAGGACAATTTACTTAACCACAATGAGCCATAGAGCTGCCTCATCCTCCTCTCTGCTCTGCTTGTCAGGAATCATGATCCTGAATACAGGTGAATCTCTGTGGGAATGGAGAAGATGAGGAGACATGAGAGGAGGGTGAGGTGCGGATAATGAGCAGCAGCTTTTGTATGCAGCCTCCATTACCACAGCCCCACATTACCACAGCCTGTCCTGTTGTCCTCTCTATACTTCATGTCTCCTCATGAACTAAATTCCCCAGAGATTCAGCTAAAGTTCTTGTCATCTGTATACAGGATCACAATCCCTGAGAGGAGGAGGATGAGGCAGCTCTTTATTGCAGTGTTGTAAAGAAACTTGTCCTCATATGTGATCAGAACAGGTTTTGTGTGAACTAATGAGACAGCGGCCATTTTGTTTCCCCTGATGATTGCTACCCAGACAAAATGAGCCATTATAAACAATGAAAGGTATTTGAGAATATATTTATAATAAAGTAATATTTAAGTATGTTCATTTTCTTAATTCCAGGTGAACCCCTTTAAAGGGAATGTCCCACAAAAAAATATTCTACAGTTTTTAAACCAGCACCTGGATCTGATCACTAGAGAGACAGTTATTTTCCTTCTTAGGGAGAGCTGTTTTGCATACTTTTCCCAGGAAGCCTTGCCTGTAAGACTTCCTACACCCGTTGGGTCTCCACAAGTAAAACTGCAGTGGCCTAGTTTGGGGTGGCCCCTACACTACACTGGGTCCCCTGGACACTGTCTAGGTGTAACCATGTGTTGCTGCTCTCCGGAAGGGATGGTAAGGTGTGGTGCACCCCAATGGGAAATAAGTCCAGAAAGTCAGAGTCTGCAGTAACCAGTGGGCTTCTGTACTGGAGGAATTCAGGTGCAAAACAATACAGGCGAGGCATAGGGCTGGCTTCTCCAGTCTCCTCTCTGGCAGAAGAAGGGTTTGATGCTGAGCTTGCTGTACCTCTCTCAGAATGCTGGTACCCTGGCCAAAGACTGGAGGCCCAGGGTCTGTGGCAGAGTATTCCCGTCATAGCCTCTTCTTCTGGTCACTCAGTAGTTTGGCAGAGTCTCCTTTTCTAAGCACTGTTCCCTAACTGCAGAACACTAGGGGCTCTGACTGTTCTCTTTATATAGAGTTTCTAGCTGAATTAGAACCTTCTAGTAGGAGGGGGGAAGTGGAGAAACTCAGCACAAACAGATACATTGTTACAACTCCCGTCTGTCATAGACTTACTTTAGCTTCAATGATACTCAATGGCAATGACACAGCAGTTTTTTCAGACACAAGCAGGTTTTCAGACATAATAACATAGCTAAACCAGACATTCAAAAGGTCAGTCTGTCTGGTTTTGGTGGTAAACAAGTCTGTCTTTTTCCCTCCAAATTATACTCTTCTTTAATCCTTAGGGTAACTGTGGAAAATTGCCAGCTTCTCATTATTCGATCTCTCAGTATTCATTAACCCTTTTCACAGGGCCGTGCAAATACAGTGAAAAGGATGTATATCACAACAAACATATATAATGCAATTACATAGTATTCAACAATATAAGTCAGCTCAAGTTAACCTTTTAAAGTGTAATACAGTAAGGAGTTGATGACTTTGCGGAGGGGAAATAGGGGTATATGTCCACAAATATCCAGACTTCAAAGTACCCCTGCTCCAGGACACTATAAAACCAGTACCTTCTAAGACAGGCATGCTCAACCTGCGGCCCTCAGCTGTTGCAAAACTGCAACTCCCAGCATTCCTGCTGGAGGGCCGCAGGTTGAGCATCCCTGTTCTAAGACATATCAGTCACTATTCCAAATAATGGCTGTGCTATGATCAGTGTTGAGAGAATCAAAGTCCACAAAGTGGAATTTGATTTGAATTTCAGGATAAATTTGATTTGCCACAAAGCCGAAACTCCTTGTGCTTCGCGGAAGCGAATCGATTTTACCTTTAAGAGTGTAAAAAAAACATACCTCATCCATTTGCTCGCGGCGGGCCGGCTACAACCATCATGCTTGTAAATCTCACACAAAGTCCCATGAGCGGTGACATATTTTGCCCCAGATCTTTAAGCTGGCCCCTTGAGAGCAAATGGATGAGTTAAGTATGATTTTTTTATTTTTATTTTATTCACCACTCTGTTATCAGCTATGAATGTGGTATCTGAGGACTACAATGATGGGAGCGGCGCAATCGCTACTTCCTGTCATTGCACCCACTACTTACAAAGAAATGCGCTTCGCGGCGAAGGAATTCGTCACAAGGCGATTTTTTTTTTTATTCAGCAAAGCAGCCGAATCGAATGTTCCAATATGTCGGTCATCTCTAGCTATGATGTCCTAGTTAGTGTCCTCCTAGTGCCTGTGGTTTCTTCATGCATTTCTCCAGTTAGTGGCAATTACTTCCTACTAATCCTTACATAAGTGGATGCCTGGTTTATATCTAGGGATACGTAACAAACAGGCATCTCATGTGGCAGCTTGAGGGCCCTTGAGCAACAAGCTATGTATCCTTCCACCTCTTGCTTCCCCTTTTAGGACAGTTCTCAAAATTTCTGCATGATACCATAGGCAGGTTCGCACTCCATATAGTGTCAAAATAATATGCAATAATACTCCCTTAAACGTAATGCAGTCATAGATTTCCCACATAATGGCGCAAATAATTCCAGAATAAGACTGCCACACTCTAATACTGGGTGGTTTTAGATCTTCCTGATCCTAGGGCATTCCCAGTAAAAAGGACCCCCCCAGGGCAACTGACTACTTAGACCCATGCAGAATCGGACTGGCCCACAGGGGTACAGGTGAATTTTCCGGTAGGCCCCTGAGCAAGGTGGGTCTCTAGTCTCCCACCCCCTCCATAACACAGTAGACTTACTGCACTACATACATATATTCAGCACCTCAACCAGCCTATGTTCATATAACAAACTTGATAGATTATTAAAGAAACTCCCCAGTGTATTATTATAGACACGATCAGAGCTGAGATGACTTCTATGTATAGAGTTAAACTGTGAGTGTCCTCTTCTCCCCAGGGCCTACCTGTCACGCTCGTGTGTGGGAGTAAAACACCACACTGAGCATAGGAGGGAAAGGGGATACCGAAATAAGGCCTGGAAACTATGGAATGAAGATGGACACCTCCTAGAGAAAACCCTAACTCCAGTCCTGACAGACTACCAGTATGCCAAAGGTAGGCAAGTTCATACACTGGGTACTTATGATCCTATCTCACCCTATAGGACTATGGAACTAATGTCAGGACTGAGTCTACCTGTTCCTCCAAACGGAAGGATGAACAGGAGTCTCCCTCAGGCCTAATGACAAACAGGGAAAGGCAACACACACATATATATATATAAAAACAAAATACAAAAGGGAAAGGAAACACTTATCTTCAATGAAGCTTTGGTAACACCAGGAACTCAGCCGAGAACCAAACACAAGCTAACCACAAGTCCAACAGAAGCTATAAACCATATAGCATAGTGGGAGAAACAACAATAAATAGAGAAGGTAAAATTACCACAATAGCCACACCTGGGGAAAGAAGATGTGGCAAGTACCAGAAACACCACAGACGTCATTTGATGCAAAAGGAAAACATGTCAGATCAAACCACATGTTGCCAGTCTCATAGATCTCCTGCCACCTGTCGCGGGAATGTCCGTATGTCTCGGTACGTCCGTGACACTTCCTTCTCAAAGTTGCTGCAGGGACCTCCATATTCAATAATCTGGTAGCATCTTGATGCTGTGTGAGTAGGTAATATTTGAATGTATCCATACGGTGGGTCCCCATAATACATTTTACTGGTGGGCCCTAGGCACCCCAGTCCGACACTGGACCCAGAGTGCACCACTAATGAGGCCAGGTGAGGCGACCACCTCAGGCAGCACCAGGTAAGGGCAAGAGGGAGGCAGTGGAAGGGCCATGGGCAATGAGCCCATTGTGGCAAAGGGGTTAGGTTAAGAAATTGGCATAGGGGGGCCTTTTCAGTTTTTGCCTCAGGCAGCAGAAAGGCTAGGTGCACCCATGCTTAGACCTAAAGCCAACTCTCTTTGAGCTGGACATGGGCAATTACGTAAGGTAGTTACTTTGGTTATGGAATATCCCTCCTGTCTACAGATCCTGTGAGTGATGTGATTGATCTGTTCCTTATCTTCATTACGCCTCTTCATTACGTAAAAATTGAAAATGCATTAAATGTCCGCAACAAAAGAATTACCCTGAAAAGTGATTGAACCCCCTGCGGACCTTACGGTACCGGTGTGAACACAAAATTATGATTGCACAGGAGAAATATAATGAGATTTTCACCCACCAGCCTTTCTGTAAGCGTGTGTGAAAATCTTGTTATCCTGCTCCTCGCACCGTCCACATCCTGAAATTCTGCATTTACAGCAATAGATAGCAAGTTGTAGCCTCTTACATGTTCACTGATCTCCCTGGCAATGCTCTGGAACAGATTATACTTAATATTATTATTACTAATTTATTTATTTTGTAGTAGAAACATTGATACCTTTATTAGAAGTGATACAGTGCCTTGATTAAGTATACGGAACGGAAGTATTTGAACACCAGTGATGAGCGGCAGGGGCAATATTCGAATTCGCGATATTTCACAAATATTTGGGAGAATATTCGTTATATATTTGCAGATTTGTGATCTCCAGTCATTATTTTCTTGATTGCAAAAAGCGGCAATCGGAAAATTCACGATAAAAATTTGCAATATAAAAATTTGCAATATGAAAATTCGCGATCAACACTACTCCTAAAATTAAAGATATTGCAGCCTTCTCATTGGCCCACAAGCAAGAAGCAGTGAAGGATCATGGGTACTGATGAAAAAAATCTAGAATATTCGCAATTACGAAGATATAGCACTGTATTCTAGATATTCGCAAATTCTCGAAGTGCTAATATTCGCGATAAAAATTTGCGATTAGAATATTCACGATCAACATTATTGAACACCCTGCGATTTTGCAAGTTCTCCCACTTAGAAATCATGGAGGGTCTGAAATTCACATTGTACGTGCATTCCCGCTCTGAGAGACAGAATTTTAAAAGAAAAATCAGGTAATCACATTGTATGATTTTTATAGAATGTATTTGTCTTGCGCTGCTGAACAGAAGTATTTGAACACCTGAGAAAATCAGTATTGGGCTACTTTCACACTTGCGTTCGGGGCTCCGCTTGTGAGTTCCGTTTCAACGCTCTCACAAGCGGCCCCAAACGGATCCGTACGGCCCTAATGCATTCTGAGTGGATGCGGATCCGCTCAGAATGCATCAGTCTGGCACTGTTTGTCCTCCGCTCCGCTCAGCAGGCGGACACCTGAACGCAGCTTGCAGCGTTCGGGTGTCCGCCTGGCCGTGCGGAGGCAAACGGATCCGTCCAGACTTATAATGTAAGTCAATGGGGACGGATCCGTTTGAAGTTGACACAATATGGCTCAATTTTCAAACTGATCCGTCCCCCATTGACTTTCAATGTAAAGTCTGGACGAATCCGTCTGAGCTACTTTCACACTTAGAATTTTTTCTAAACTATAATGCAGACGGATCCGCTCTGAACGCAAGTGTGAAAGTAGCCTTAATATTTGGTACAGAAGCCTTTGTTTGCAGTTACAGAGGTCAGACATTTCCTGTAGTTCTTGACCAGGTTGCACACACTGCAGCAGGGATTTTGGCCGACTCCTCCACACAGATTTCCTCTAGATCTGTCAGTCTTCGGGGCTGTTGCTGAGCAACACGGAGTTTCAGCTCCCTTCAAAGATGTTCAATTGGATTTAGGTCTGGAGACTGGCTAGGCCACTCCAGAACCTGGATATGCTTCTTACGGAGCCACTCCTTGGTTATCCTGGCCGTGTGCTTCGTGTCGTTGTCATGTTGAAAGACCCAGCCACAACCCATCTTCAATGCTCTGACTGAGGGAAGGAGGTTGTTGCTCAAAATCTCACAATAAATGGCCCCATTCACACAGTGCAGTCGACCTGTCCCCTTCACAGAAAAGCCCCCCCAAAGCATGATGTTACCACCCCCATGCTTCACAGTAGAGATGGTGTTCTTGGGATGCAACTCATCCTTCTTTTTCCTCCAAACACGACAAGTGAAGTGTAGACCAAAAAGTTCTACTTTGGTCTCATCTGACCACATGACTTTCTCCCATGCCTCCTCTGGATCATCCAGATGGTCATTGGCAATCTTTAGACAGGCCTGGACATGTAATGACTTGAGCAGGGGAACCTTCCGTGCAATACATAATTTGAAACCATGACGGCGTAGTGTTCTACCGACAGAGACCTTTGAAACTGTGGTCCCAGCTCTCCTCATGTCATTGACCAGCTTTTCCCTTGTAGTTCTGGGTAGATTCCTCACCTTTCTTATCATCAGTGATACCCCACGAGGTGAGATCTTGCCTGGAGCCCCAGTCCGAGGGAGACTGACAGTCGTCTTTAGCCTCTTCCATTTTCTAACAATTGCCCCAACAGTTGATCTATTTTCACCAAGCTGCTTGGCAATTGCCCCGTAGCCCTTTCCAGCCTTGTGGAGGCCCACAATTTTGTCTCTGGTGTCTTTTGACAGCGCTTTGGTCTTGCCCATGGTAGTAGTTGGCATCTGACTGACTGTGGGGTGGACAGGTGTCTTTAAAGAGCTCAGACAGGTGCTACTAAGTTAGATTAATGAGTGGAGTAGAGGTGGACTTTTTAAAGGCACAGTAACAGGTCTTTGAGAGACAGAATTCTTGCTGTTTCTCAGGTGTTCAAATACTTCTGTTCAGCAGTGCAAGACAAATACATTCTGTAAAAATCATACAATGTGATAACCTGATTTTTTATTTTTTTTATTCTGTCTCTCAGAGCGGGAATACACCTATAATTTGAATTTCAGACCCCTCCATGATTTTTAAGTGGGAGAACTTGCAAACTTGCAGGGTGTTCAAATACTTCTGTTCCTTACTGTACATACCCCTTGAACATTTCCACATTTTTTCACTTAAATGTATTTTATCGGGATTTTATGTGATAAGTAGCAAGTATGTGTGAAGTGAGAAGAAAATTAGACATGGTTTTCAACATTCATTGTACATAAATATCTGAAAAGTGTGGGGTGCATTTGTATTCAGCACCAACTGCCTTCATAAGTTACTTAAAGGGATTATCCAAGTTCTATAATGCCCCCCCCCATATGCCCTCGACCCTCACAGAGGTTCTAGTTACCTCGCACCCCAGCACCCGTTTCGCATACAGGCATGGCCACCTCTGGTTCTCACGGGTCATGCTAAGGAGGCTCGTTCCCGTCACGGCCTGCTATTGTCTGCCCCCGTTCCCCCCTGTTTTCATCCGATGACCGGAGATGCAGCGGCGGCCGTGTCAGGGAGCAAGGTAAGTATTATAGAACTTAGATAACCCCTTTAAGGGTTATCCGGGCCATTTGCCCCCTTCCTGACCAGGCCTAATTTTGCAAATCTGACATGTGTCACTTTATGTGGTAATAACATTGGAACGCTTTTACTTATTCAAGCCATTCTGAGATTGTTTTCTTCATTTGAGTCGATATATTTCACCTTGATTTATAAAACAATCCAAAATTTACCAAAAATTTAGAAAAATTCTAAATTTCTATTTCTCTGCTTTTAAAACAGAAAGTGATACCTAATAAAATATTTCTTACTTAACATTCCCCATATGTCTTCTTTATGTTGGCATTATTTTGTAAATGTCATTTAATTTTTTTAGGATGTTAGAAGGCTTAGAATTTTAGAAGCAATTCTTAAATTTTTTAAGAACATTTCCAAAACCCACTTTTTAAGGACCAGTTCAGGTCTGAAGTCACTTTGTGGGGCTTACATAGTGGAAACCCCCCATAAATTACCCCATTGTAGAAACTGCACCCCTCAAATTACAGAAAACTGATTTTGCAAACTTTGTTAACCCTTTAGGTGTTCCACAAGAATTAAAGGAAAAAGGAGATGAAAATTAAAAATTCCATTTTAATCAATTTTTTTCTTTAACACATCCAGGGTAAAGTTGAGCAGACACCTGGATGTTTGGGTTCGGCAGGTTCGGCTAAACTTGAAAAAAAGTTCGGGTACGGGACCCGAATTTTACCCCGAACCCGAACCCCATTGAAGTCAATGGGGACCCGAACTTTTGGGCACTAAAATGTCTCTAAAATAGTCCTGGAAAGGGCTAGAGGGTTGCAAAAGGCATCAAAATGTACCTAAGAGCATGACAACTGTTCTGCAAACAAATGTGGATAGGGAAATGACTTAAAATAACATAAAATACAGAAAATTTGAAAATAACAATCTGGATCTAGGAGTAGGAGGTTGAGGAGGCGGTGGATGTGGCGGTGTAGGTTGACGTGGCGGTGTAGGTGGAAGCGGCGGTGAAGGAGGAATAGGTAGCCAACACTGATTTGTGTCATTTTTTATTTTAAAATTGGGGTATCCCCCAAAATATTGGGACATATAACAAAATAAAACAAAGAATAAGTGCACTTGAGTACAAGAATGGATGGTTGAGGCTGGTATAAATGTCTATTCTGCACAAGGTACGGACAAGTCCTGTGGGATCCATGCCTGGTTCATAAAAAACAACGTGAGCTTGTCTACATTGGCTGCGGCCTGTGATAATGCTCTCTGCCGTACTAAAAACACGTTCACACTATACACTGGCTGCAGGGCAGGTCAGCACCTCCAAGGCTGACAAAGCTTTTCCACATTTGGGCCATGCTAACCCTGCCTTCTCAGGTGCTGGCGGTGCCCCAGCTGCATTGGCGACCTCTTCCTCCTCCTCTGCCTTCGCCTTGTGCTTCCACTGTGCCCCCGCTGTCAGGTGGGAATGCTATCATCAGCGTGCGCTTGTAGTCGCGCATCTTCCGATCAGTAACAGATGTTTTCACTAAATTTAGTTCCCTGTCAGCAATGCAGAGCAGGGGTTCATTCACGGCAAAAGGGGGATCATGTCACCCAGCAATAGAACAGAGGATTTGGAGAGATTTGCAGCGTCCCACTATGTGTGTGTGGGCACTGCTTAAAAGCACTTTTTTACTCTATTACAAGCTCTAGGTTGTAATGTATAACTTTGGATTTGTGTATCTGCAAAATCCCTGTTAACAGGCCTATTAGGTGCAATTTATACATCCCACCACTAGATGGGGATATAGTTCAGGTCTTATATATACCTAGGTCAGGCCTAGTGAAAAGGGAGATAAGAAAATGTAGTCAGAGAAGAGAGCAGATCTGAGGCAGTCAGATCAAATTAGTGGGAGGAAAGAGTGAAGACTTCGCAACACAGATTAGTGAGTGGAGACAACTTCGCTATGAGGTAGTACTCAGATGTGAGGCGCAGAAGAGCGTTTTCCTTCTGTAGCTGGACTATAGACTTGCATCCCTGACCAGTAGGAGAAGAGTTTGCCTCCCTGGAAAAGAAACAAGCATTCCTAGGAATTCATCGGTGATAAGAGCCATTATTGAGGGCCACAGACACCTTTGCATGGTGGAGGTTTATAGCTTCAGGCAGCCACACCAAACTTCTGAGGGACAGTTGAGTTTTCCTGTCTAAAATATTCAGCTTGTAGGGAAAGTCAAGGAATAGGATCCAACTAAAGGAACCAGGTACACCTAACCCACTGCTCCAAAGCCACGAAACCTAAACAGCCTAAAACAGTGGATTTGCAGAATTAACTCTGTACCATCTAGAGACTGCATAATTGTACTGCTGCAACGAAAAGACATTCAAAGTTAAAGTTGAGAGTTGCATCTTACCACTGTCTACCTCATTATTACTACCTATGGTTGTACCACCATTAACGGTACTGGCGTCACGACAAAAAACATCAAAGGACTCAGCTGCAACAAGAACCCTAAGCACCCCCAACATCAAGGGCACCTCAACCACCATCTTGGCTGATGCTTCCTACCACAGAGCGTGCCCCGGAGGATTTTGTGCTGTCGACCTCAACACTGTGCTGCCAGCCCAGGGAGGCTTTCTGCTAACCGTGAGTAAACTGATGAACTGTGTGATATATCAATTGGCCCCTCATCGGTCCACGGTGCACCTCACGTGTTGCCCCTGCGACTGGCTGGCTGCAGAGTTAGGCGGATTAAGTGCATGATAGGCCTGGGGCTGTCTACCCAACTTGGGCCCCCCCCCCTCCATTTTAGTTTAGTTTATTTTTTTTTTGTATGAAGAGGCTGCGGGGCTTTATGAGCGCCACAGTCTCTTCTTAGGCCATATGACATCTTCAGACTAAAAAAAAATACCCCAAATTGGGTCCTAAACTGAAAAATTTGGTCGTCAAATTTAAAATACATATAATTGTAATAAAAAAGACATGGAGGAGAATACAGCACCACATACCTGTTACATCCAGTGACATCTCCTGTCATGTAGACCTTCTCTTTCCTCTTCTCCTCCATTTGACCCAGACCACCATGGCAAATTCTTTTAGCCGCATCTCGTCTCTACAGTTTGTAACACAGACACGTTAGATTTCTAAATTTTTCCATCAACCTCCTCATCCTGGTGTCCCCACAGTGTCATCCTGCCACCCCCAATACTGTGCCCGTTGTGCTCCCCAATGCCCCAGGAACTATACTGCTGAAAAAAATAGTGACCCTGATAGATATAATTGGGGTAATTTATCAAACTGGTGTAAAGTAGAACTGGATTTCCAAAACAGCTGTCAAATATGAAAGGTGGAATCTGATTGGCTGCTATGGGCAACTAAGCCAGTTCTGCATTACACCAGTTTGATAAATTACCCCAAATGTTCCTATAGTGTCTACAGCAGTTATAATGTCCCCTAGAGTGCCCCCAGTAATAATACCACCCTCTATTGTGCTCCAGGCAATAATCCCTGTATAGTGTCCCCAGAAATAATATAATTGCCCCTACAGTGCCTCCCCAATAGCAACACCCCCATATAGTAATTTCCACCACACTGCCCCCACATAGTAATCCCCCCATAGTAATTTGCCCCCACACAGTAATTTCCCCCAAACTGCCCCCATATAGTAGTTTGCCCCCACACAGTAATTTGCCCCACACTGCCCCCACATAGTAATTTACACCACACTGCCCCCACATAGTAATTTCCACCACACTGCCCCCACATAGTAATTTGCCCCCACATAGCAATTTCCCCACACTGTTCCCACATAGCAATTTCCCCACACTGCCCCCACATAGCAATTTTCCCATAGCAATTACCCCACACTGTCCCCACATAGAAATTACCCCACACTGTCCCCACATAGAAATTACCCCACACTGCCCCCACATAGAAATTACCCCACACTGCCCCCACATAGAAATTACCCCACACTGCCCCCACACAATAGTTTCCCCCACACTGCCCCCATATAGAAATTTGCCCCACATAGTAGTAGTCCCTCCCATAATAATTTGCCCCCACACTGCCCCATCTAGTATTTTGCCCCCACACTGCCCCATCTAGTAATTTACCCCCACATAGTATTCCCTCATAATAATTTGCCCCCACACTGCCCCTACATAGCAATTTGCCCCCACACTGCCCCTACATAGCAATCTGCCCCCACACTGCCCCTACATAGCAATTTGCCCCCACATAGCAATTTGCCCCCACACTGCCCCATCTAGTAATTTGCCCCCACACTGCCCCATCTAGTAATTTGCCCCCACACTGCCCCATCTAGTAATTTTCCCCCACATAGTATTCCCTCCCATAATAATTTGGCCCCATACAGCCCTCACATGTAATCGATAAATCTTCCCTAATGTCCTCCCCCCCCCAAGTAGGCAAATGAAATAAAAAAATAAAAAATGAACAAAAAATGAAAAGATAAATACTCACCTATGTCCAGGGCCAGGCGCTTGCTCGCAGAGGAAGGCGAGTCACAGTGCTGCGTACCGGCACAGGCGCGCGATGACGTCATCACGCACGCCTGCGCCGGGATTTCACTACCGCATAGGCCTCAGGCCTACAAGGCCTGAGGCCTATGCGGTGAATGCCGGTGATCGGCGACGGGACAGGGAGCTATGCGCTCCCGTGCCCCCGCCGCAGTATGCGGGCGTTCGGGTCAGCGTTGGGCCCCCCAGCGGTGCTGGGCCCGGGGCTGCCGACCCGAACGTCCCTATTGTAATCCGCCACTGCCTGTCACCCAGGCACAGCAGGGGTTCATTCACAGGAAAAGGGCGATCATGTTACCCAGCAATACAACAGAGGATTTTGAGAGATTTAGGCCCCTGTCAGCAATGCAGAGCAGGGGTTCATTCACAGCAAAAGGGGGTTCATGTCACCCAGCAATACAACAGAGGATTTTGAGAGATTTAGGCCCCTGTCACCCAGGCACAGCAGGGGTTTGTATACGCCAAAAATGGTAAAATGTCACCCGACAATTGAAAATAAGATTTTTTTCAATTTAGGGCACTAAAATTGGCACTTTTTTAATTAAAATTGCTCTAAAATAGTCATTGAAAAGTCTAGAGGGATGTAAAAGGCAGTAAAATGTGCTTAAGAGCATTACAAATTATTAACCTGCAACTCAGAGAAGGAGGTGGATATGGAGTCGGAGGTTTAGGAGGCGGTGAATGTGGTGTTGTAGGTGGAGGCAGCAATGGAGGAGGAGGAGGTAGCCAACAATGTTTTTTTTATATATTTTTTTGGGGTAGGTAGCCCCCAAAATATTGGGACAAATAAAAAAAAATAAAAAAAAGAATCATTGCACTTGACTAGAGTACAAGAATGTATGTTTGATGGTGGTATAAATGTCTATTCTGCACAAGCTACAGACAAGTCTTGTGGGATCCATGCCTGGTTCATTTTAATGAACGTGAGCTTGTCCACGTTGGCTGTAGACAGGCGGCTGCGTCTGTCTGTAATGACGCCTCCTGCCGTGCTAAATATACGTTCAGAGAGTAGGCCAGCACCTCCAAGGCATACAGGGCAAGCTCTGGCCATGTGGACATTCTGGAGACCCAGAAGTTGAATGGGGCAGAACCATCAGTCAGCACGTGTAGGCGTGTGCACAGGTACTGTTCCACCATTTTGTTCAAATGCTGCCTCCTGCTAATACACGCTCCATATCAGCAGTTGGGGCCGGTTGTTGCGGCGAGGTGACAAAGCTTTTCCACATGTCGGCCATGCTAACCCTGCGTTCTGAGGTGCTGGCGCTGACACAGCTGCGTTGGCGACCTCTTCCTCCTCCCCTGCCTTTGCCTTGGGCTTCCACTTATCCCCCGACGTCAGTCGGGAATGCTCTCAGGAGCGCGTCTACCAGTGTGCGCCTGTAGTCACTCATCTTCCGATCACGCTCCAGTGAGGGAATTAAGGACGGCACATTGTCTTTGTACCGTGGATCCAGCAGGGTGGCCACCCAGTAGTCAGCACACGTTAAAATGTGGGCAATTCTGCAGTCGTTGCGCAGGCACTGCAGCATGTAGTCGCTCATGTGTGCCAGGCTGCCCAGAGGTAAGGCTGTCTTCTGTGGGAGGCGTATCGTCTGCGTCCTCCGTATCCCCCCAGCCACGCACAAGTGATGGGCCCGAGCTGCGTTGGATGCCACCCCGCTGTGAACATGCTTCATCCTCCTCCTCCTCATCCTCCTCATCCTCCTCATCCTCCTCCTCCTCCTCCAATAGTGGGCCCTGGCTGACCAAATTTGTACCTGGCCTCTGCTGTTGCAAAAATCTTCTTTCTGAGCCACTTCTAAAAGACTGGCCTGAAAGTGTTAGAGATGACCCCTCTTTCTCCTCCTCGTCCTGGGCCACATCCTCTTCCATCATTGCCCTAAGTGTTTTCTCAAGGAGACATAGAAGTGGTATTGTAACGCTGATAACGTCGTCATCGCCACTGGCCATGTTGGTGGAGTACTCGAAACAGCGCAACAGGGCACACAGGTCTCGCATGGAGGCCCAGTCATTGGTGGTGAAGTGGTGCTGTTCTGTAGTGCGACTGACCCGTGCGTGCTGCAGCTGAAACTCCACTATGGCCTGCTGCTGCTCGCACAGTCTGTCCAGCATGTGCAAGGTGGAGTTCCACCTGGTGGGCACGTCGCATATGAGGCGGTGAGCGGGAAGGCCGAAGTTACGCTGTAGCGCAGACAGGCGAGCAGCGGCAGGATGTGAACGCCGGAAGCACGAACAGACGGCCCGCACTTTATGCAGCAGCTCTGACATGTCGGGGTAGTTGTGAATGAATTTCTGCACCACCAAATTCAGCACATGCGCCAGGCAAGGGATGTGCGTTAAACCGGCTAGTCCCAGAGCTGCAACGAGATTTCGCCCATTATCGCACACCACCAGGCCGGGCTTGAGGCTCACCGGCAGCAACCACTCGTCGGTCTGTTGTTCTATACCCCGCCACAACTCCTGCGCCGTGTGGGGCCTGTCCCCCAAACATATGAGTTTCAGAATGGCCTGCTGACGTTTACCCCTGGCTGTGCTGAAGTTTGTGGTGAAGGTCTGTCGCTGACCGGATGAGGAGGTGGTAGAAGAGGAGGAGGAAGCTGAGTAGGAAGAGGAGGCAACAGGAGGCAAAGAAGTATGCCCTGCGATCCTTGGCGGCGGAAGGACGTGCGCCAAACAGCTCTCCGCCTGGGGCCCAGCTGCCACTACATTTACCCAGTGTGCAGTTAGGGAGATATAGCGTCCCTGGCCGTGCTTACTGGTCCTCATATCTGTGGTTAGGTGGACCTTGCCACAGATGGCGTTGCGCAGTGCACACTTGATTTCTTTCCGACACTTGGCTGTGCAGGGAGGGCACGGCTCTCCTGGAGAAGTAGTGGCAGCTGGGAACGATGTACTGTAGGACAGCAAGCGACATGATCTCTTTGAAGCTGTCCGTCTCCTCCAGCCTGAATGACAGCATTTCAAAGGCCAGCAGTTTAGAAATGCTGGCATTCAGGGCCAGGGATCGAGGGTGGCTAGGTGGGATTTTACGCTTTCTCTCAAAGGTTTGTGAGATGGAGAGCTGAACGCTTCCGTGTGACATGGGGGAGATGCTTGGTGACGGAGGTGGTGTTGTTGGTGGCACAACCTCTGTTTGCTGGGCGGCAGGTGCCAACGTTCCTCCAGAGACGGAGGAAGAGGCAGAGTCAGCTGCAGACAAGGGAGCAGGAGGGGCCTGAGCCCTTGTCACGGAAGGTGTACGGGAAACAAGACAATACAAAATGAATATGAGACTCACTGGATCCAAAACTAAGGAACATAAAGGGAGACCCCTGCATAAGACCTGGCACTCTCCCTGACTGCTCAGCCTATGCGAACACCCCAATGGTGGATGATCGCATATCCTCGTACCTCGACTATATAACACCTGAACACCCTACAATAGTGAGGGGACACGACCACCGGCTCCCTACACTAGACACGGAGGAAGTACAACACTTATCTTGTAGAAGACTGGGAAATAGGATCAGCATGCACACACACTCCAGGAAGTTGTATAAGCCGCACACTAATGCATTATGGGGAGGAATTTAAAGGGATGCAATCAGTCCAACTACAAGACAGCTGAGAGAGGCTAACGAGATGAGGAACTGAAAACCAAAACAAAGAAAACTCAAGGAGGAGGTTCTGAAAGGCATCTGTCAGAGCTTCTCAGATGTCTGGTTGTGACAGCCCTTTCTTGGTTTTGAAGGTGCTTACTCCACTGCAGCCTGTGTCTCGCATGTAGTTGCCTGGTCATGCAGGTTGTGCTAAGGTTCAGAACGTTAATGCCTCGCTTCAGGCTCTGATGGCACAGTGTGCAAACCACTCAGGTCTTGTCATCAGCACATTGTGTGAAGAAGTGCCATGCCAGGGAACTCCTTGAAACTGCCTTTGGTGTGCTCGGTCCCTGTTGACGGTGGCCAGTAGCAGGCGAACTGTTTTGGCGACGGCTGCTCTGCTTTTGCACCCTGCACCCGCTTTTGCTACGCTGTTGGCTCGGTCTCACCACTGCCTCTTCCTCCGAACTCTGAAAGTCAGTGGCACGACCTTTATTCCATGTAGAGTCTAGGACCTCATCGTCCCCTGCACCGTCTTCCACCCAGTCTTCCTCCCTGACCTCCTTTTCAGTCTGCACACTGCAGAAAGGCGCAGCAGTTGGCACCTGTGTTTCGTCATCAAAGACGTGCTGAGGTGGTATTCCCATGCCCTCATCAGGAAACATAAGTGGTTGTGTGTCAGTGCATTCTATGTCTTCCACCCCTGGGGAAGGGCTAGGTGGATGCCTTTGGGAAACCCTGCCAGCAGAGTCTTCAAACAGCATAAGAGACTGCTGCATGACTTGATGATCAGACAGGTTTCCCTATATGCACGGGGATGATGTGACAGACTGATGGGCATGGGTTTCAGGCGCCACCTGTGCGCTTTCTGCAGAAGACTGGGTGGGAGATAATGTGAATGTGCTGGATCCACTGTCGGCCACCCAATAGACTAGCGCCTGTACTTGCTCAGGCCTTACCATCCTTAGAACGGCATTAGGCCCGACCAAATATCGCTGTAGATGCTGGCGGCTACTGGGACCTGAGGTAGTAGGTTCAGTAGGACATGTAGCTGTGGCAGAACGGCCACGTCCTCTCCCTGCACCAGAGGCTCCACCAACACCACCACCACGACCATGACCGCGTCCCTTATTAGATGTTTGCCTCATAGTTAGCGTTCATAAAGCAAAGTAAAAAGTGGTTAAGTATGTTTAAAATAATTAACCGCCAATATAAACCCTAATGTATGGTATTGCACTCTATTTATTTATTTTTTTAACTCTATATGACAGCGGTATTTGTGGCCTAAATGTGACATTCACTTATGCATGTCTTATCCCAGATGTGCAGTATATCAGAGGGTTTTTTCACCCCAGTATGCCAAAGCCGTATTTATGGCCTAAATGTGACAGTGACTTATGCACGTGTAATCACAGATGTGCAGTATATTAGAGGGTTTTTTCACCCCAGTAACCAAAAAGCTGTATTTCTGTCCTAAATGTGACAGTGACTTATGCACGTGTAATCACAGATGTGCAGTATATTAGAGGGTTTTTTCACCCCGTAACCAAAAAGCTGTATTTCCGTCCTAAATGTGACAGTGACTTATGCATGTGTAATCCCAGATGTACAGTATATTAGAGGATTTTTTCACCCCAGTATGCCAAAGCCGTATTTCTGTCCTAAATGTGACAGTGACTTATGCACGTGTTATCACAGATGTGCAGTATATAAGAGTTTTTTTTCATCCCAGTAACCAAAGGGCTGTATTTCTGTCCTAAATGTGACAGTCACTTATGCTTGTCTAATCCCAGATGTGCAGTATATCAGAGGTTTTTTTCACCCCAGTATGCCAAAGCTGTATTTCTGGACTTGCAGATATCCTGTGCTGGTGCAACTATTGTTGCATAAAATGGCTGCCGATCATGTATTGATATTGACTAACTGAAGAAAAAAAAGTTCGTTTTCAGCAGTAGTTGGCTCAGGGCAGGCTTAAAAAAATTGTGCACTGCACCCACAAAATACTTTTTCTGTAGATCGCTGGGTACATAAACCAGTTCTTGATAAGATTTCTCCCTGATCTCTCCCTCACAGCAGCTGCAGCCTCTCCCTACACTAATCCGAGCAGAGTGACTGGCGGCTCTACGTGACTCCAGCTTAAATAGAGGCTGGGTCACATGCTGCAATTGGCCAATCACAGCCATGCCAATAGTAGGCATGGCTGTGATGGCCTTTTGGGCCAAGTAGTATGACGCTTGTTGATTGGCTGCTTTGCAGCCTTTCAAAAAGCGCCATAAAAATCAACGAACACTGAACCCGAACCCGAACTTTGACGTAAATGTTCGGGTTCGGGTCCGGGTGCCGAAAACCCTAAAGTTCGGTACGAACCCGAACTTTACAGTTTGGGTTCGCTCAACTCTAATCCAGGGTTAACAGCCAAACAAAACTCTATATTTATTACCATGATTCTGCGGTTTATAGAAACACCCCACATGTGGACGTAAACTGATGTAAGGGCACACGGCAGGGTGAAGAAGAAAATAATCGCCATATGGATTTTGCTGAACTGGTTTTGAAGCCTCCCTGATGCACCCGTACAGTAGAAACTCCCAAAAAGTTAACCCATTTTGAAAACTATGGGATAGGGTGCCAGTTTTATTGGTACTATTTTGGGGGTACATTTTATTTTTTACAACATTCATCTGACAGGGTAAATCATGTGCTATTTTTTTATAGAGCAGGTTGTTACGGACGCAATGATATCAAATATGTCTATTTTCTTTGTTTGTTTCAGTTTTACATAATAAAGCATTTAAAATAAAATAAAAATCAGTCTTCATTTTCTGAACGCCATTTATTTTTTATTTTTCTGCCGATCGTCGTGTGCAGTGGCTCCTTTTTTTGCAGGAAGAGTTGATGTTTTTATTGGTACCATTTTTGGATACATATGATTTTTTGATCATTCATTATTACACTTTATGGGGCAAGGTGACCAAAAAATTGGTTGTTTTAGCACAGTTTTTATTTATTTTTACAGCGTTAACCTGAGGGGTTTGTTCATGTGACATTTTTATAGAGCAGATCGTTACGGACGTGGCAATACCTAATTTGTATACTTTTTCTTATTAATTTTACACAATAATAGCATTTTTTAAACATTTAAAAAAAACATATTTTAGTGTCTCCATTGTCTGAGAGGAATACATTTTTTATTTTTTGATCGAATGTCTTAGGTAGGATCTAATTTTTTTGCAGGATGAGGTGATGGTTTATTGGTACTATTTTGGAGGGCATACGCCTTTTTGATCGCTTGGTGCTGCAATTTTTGTGATGTAAGGTGAAAAAAAATTGCTTTTTTGGCACTGTTTTTATTTTTTTATTTTTACAGTGTTCACCTGAGGGGTTAGGTCATGTGATATTTTTAAAGAGCTGATTGTTACGGACGTGGCAATACCTAATATGTATAATTTTTTTATTTATTTCACTTTAACACAATAATAGCATTTTTTAAACAAAAACATTACATTTTAATGTCTCCATGCTCTGAGAGCTATATATATATATATTTTTTGCGATTTTCTTATATAGGGGCTAATTTTTTGTGGGATGAGGTGACAGTTTTATTGGTACCATTTTGTGGGACATACGCCTTTTTGATCAGTTGGTGTTGCACTTTATGTGATGTAAGATGACAAAAATGTCTTTTTTGACACAGTTTGAATAAAAAAAATTTATGGTGTTTATCGGACAGTGTGGATCATGTGATATATTATAGAGCCGGTCGTTATGGACACGGCAGTACCAAATATGTATAATTTAATTAAATTTTTTTTATTTTTAAACATTTTTTTTTATTACGTAATTGGGGGGGAAATTACAAGCGAAACCTTTTTTATTTTTTTTTAAAAAAAGGACATTTAACTTCCTTTTTTTTTCACTATTGATTTCTCCTGTAACTGAGGCTGACCTAGTAGCCCCAGTTGCAGGGGAAATACAGCCCCCAGAGAGGCTGTACAGCAGAATACAAAGCTGTACAGCCTCAGTGCAGAGCTGATAGTGGTCTATGAAAGACCCGACAGCTCCTGCATTTTCCCGGCCCGCTGTGTTTACAGCGATCTAGAAGGCAGGGACACCTGGAAACTGTCCCTGCCTTCTCCCTGCGGTGCCCTGCTGTCATTGACAGCGGGCCCCCAGCTCGGCAGCTGCACGTATAACGTGCAGCTGCCATCTCTGAATAGACGTTCCAGAACATCCATTCAGATATAAACATCCACCCATAGGACGTTTATATCCTATGGGCGGATGTGAAGTGGGTAAATAACAGAATAACAGCATATCAATCAGATACTTCTAAGTCTAGCAGGATATTGTCCCCTTTCACACGAGTGCATTGGACTTCCAAGGTCCAGTTTTACATAACAAAGCATGAAAAAAATAAAAAATAAAGATTTTTTTTGTGTCTTCACATTCTGAAAGCCATAGTTTTATTTATTTTTTGGGCGACTGTCTTGTGTAGGGGCTCATTTTTTTCGGGATGAGATGACGGTTTGATTGGCACTATTTTGGGGTGTGTATTACTTTTTGATTGCTTGCTATTACACTTTTTGGGATCTAAGGTGACAAAAAATAGCTTTTTTACACCGTTTTTTTTTTTTTACGGTGTTCACCTGAGGGTTTAGGTCATGTGATATTTTAATAGAGCAGGTTATTACGAATGCGGCGATACCTAATGTGTATACTTTTTTTATTTGTGTAAGTTTTACACAATGATTTCATTTTTGAAAAAAAAAAATCATGTTTTAGTGCATCCGTGGCCGTTGTGCCGTTTTCAGTTTTTTTTCGCGGACCCATTGACTTTCAATGGGTCCGTGGAAAAATCTGACAATGCACCGTTTGGCAGCCGCATCCGTGATCCGTGTTTCCTGGCCGTGAAAAAAATATGACCTGTCACCTTAGATCACAAAAAGTGTAATAGAAAGCGATTAAAAAGTCATATGCACCCCAAAATAGTGCCAGTCAAACCGGCATCTCATCCCGTAAAAAATGAGACCCTACTTAAGATAATCGCCCAAAAACTGAAAAAACTATGGCTCTCAGACTATGGCCTCATGCACACGACCGTTTTTTTTTAAGGTCCGCAAAAACGGGGTCCGTAGGTCCGTGATCCGTGACCGTTTTTTTGTCAGTGGGTCTTCCTTGATTTTTGGAGGATCCACGGACATAAAAAATGAAAAAAAAAAAAATAAGTCAAGTTTACCATTGAAATGATAGGAAAAAACGGACATAGATCACGGACACGGATCACGGACACGGATGACAATCTTGTGTGCATCCGTGATTTTTCACGGACCCATTGACTTGAAATCAAGGAAGACCCACTGACGAAAAAACGGTCACGGATCACGGACCTACGGACCCCGTTTTTGCGGACCTTAAAAAAAAACGGTCGTGTGCATGAGGCCATAGTCTGAGAGCCATAGTTTTTTCAGTTTTTGGGCGATTATCTTAAGTAGGGTCTCATTTTTTACGGGATGAGATGCCGGTTTGACTGGCACTATTTTGGGGTGCATATGACTTTTTAATCGCTTTCTATTACACTTTTTGTGATCTAAGGTGACAAAAAATGGCTTTTTTCACACCGTTTTTATTTTTTACCGTGTTCACCTGAGGGGTTAGGTCATGTGATATTTTTATAGAGAAGGTTATTACGGACGCGGCGATACCTAATATATGAACTTTTTTTATTTATGTAAGTTTTACACAATGATTTCATTTTTTAAACAAAAAAAATCATGTTTCATTGTCTCAATAGTCTGAGAGCCATAGTTGTTTCAGTTTTTGGGCGATTATCTTGGGTAGGGTATTATTTTTACGGGATGAGATGACGGTTTGATTGGCACTATTTTGGGGTGCGTATGACTTTTTGATCACTTGCTATTACACTTTTTGTGATGTAAGGTGACCAAAAATACCTTTTTTGACACTTTTTTTTTTTTTTTTACAGTATTCACCTGAGGGGTTAGGTCATGTGATATTTTTATAGAGCAGGTTAATACGGACGCAGCGATACCTAATATATATACTTTTTTTATTTATGTAAGTTTTACACAAAAATATCATTTTTTAAACAAAAAAAATATCATGTTTTAGTGTCTCCATATTCTGAGAGCCATTGTTTTTACAGTTTTTGGGCGATTGTCCTATGTAGGGGCTCATTTTTTGCGGGATGAGGTGACGGTTAGATTGGAAATATTTTTGTGGGCATATGCCTTTTTGATCGCTTGGTTTTGCACTTTTAGTAATGTAAGTTGACAAAAATTGCTTTTTTTTACACAGTTTTTATTTTTATTTTTTTATGGTGTCTATCAGTCGGGGTCGATCATGTGATATATTTATAGAGCTGTTCGTTACGGACGTGGCGATACCTAATATGTGTGGTTTTAATTTTTTTATTTTTTTTTATTAGAAAATCAGGGGAATGGGGCGTGTTTATTTTTTTAACTTGAAACTTTCTTTTTTTATTCAAAACACTTTTTTTTTTTACTTAACTTTATTTCTGTCCCACTCTTTTGGGGGTCTGATTCCCTCCGCAATGCATTACAATACATCTGTATTGTAATGCATTGCCTGTTAGTGTATGACACTGAGTCATGCACTAACAGGTTACCTAGGAGACCGGGCCTGAGGCTGGATCTCCTCGGCTCCCGTAGAAGACAGGTCCCGATGCCGTGCAAGGCATTGGGCAGCCTCTGCACGGCATTTGGCTGCCTTGTCATGCATCGGGTCCCTGCCACAGCAGCGCGGGGACTCTATGCGATCACTCACCTGCCACAAACCACTTCTATGTCGCGGTCAGCGCGGACCGGGGCATAGAAGGGGTTAATCCGCCGTCACCGCTGTAAACAGCGATGCCGGCAGATACAGCAGGGGCCCGGCTACGAGGGACTGCCGGACCCCTGCAGTGATCGGGCGCGCACCGCTCCGGTGCCCGCCCGATCATCCCGCCGTGCATGTACGGCGGAATGCATACTGGCAATGCATCCCCCGCCGTACATGTACGGCGTTCTGCGCTAAGGGGTTAAAGGCTTAAGTTTTGCATTCCGTCACAAATTCCGTTAGATTCCAGTATAACAGAATCCACAACAGAATTCCTTCAGTATCCAAACCTCAAACCCAGTGAGGTTTGGGTTCGCTCATCCATAGAACCCACCCTAAGGCCTCATGTACACGCCCGTTGTGCGGCCATTCCGTGCATTGAGGACCGCAATTGCGGTCCCCAATGCACAGGCAACATCCGCGCAGCAGGCCAGACCCATTAAACTTGAATGGGTCCGTGGTATGTCCGCACCGCAAAAAAATATGACATGTCATATTTTTTTGCGGTGCAGAACCACGGAAAGAAACACCCCACGGAAGCACTTTAATGTGCTTCTGGTGTTCTGTTCCGTGACTCCATTCCGCATCTCCGGAATTGCAGACCCATTCAAGTGAATTTTGAAGCTACACTCCCCAAACTCGGACCACATATTGTTGGTGTCAACAAAAATAAAAGGGTAAATTTTGAGGGGACACCCAAAGTGGGCGGAGCTAGCAACAGCAAATGAAAATTTAGCTATTTTCTATGCGCTACTCCTCCCACAGTTTTAGGAGTAAAATTACCAAACTTTGCACACTTGTTCGGCTCATACCCAAATAGGTTGATTGTGCTTTGTTAACCGATCCCACCCTCCGGGCCCCTGGGGCGGCCCCCTAAAGACCCCACTTTTTGTCATAGACTTTTTCCACTCGTACAGCTTTGAAGTTAAACTCATCAAACTTGGGTCACTTAGTCATAGGGTCAACCTGAAAAATTCTGTCACATTTTGGGGGACTCTAAAAAGTGGGCGGAGCCACAAACAACCAATCAGATTTTCCCTATTGACTTCAAAGAGAAATTTTTAATTGCTGTCAATCTCACAGCAATCTCTCGCCAGAATACCGAAACTTGGCACCGTGGGTCACTGGGTGACTGGGGTTAAAATTTATTTTAAAAAGTGGGCGGACGGCCAATCAAATTTCAGCCATTTGTTTAAATGGGAAAATGTAAAACTGCCGCTGCTCTGTTAATGGCCGGGTCTTCAAACTTGGCACAGTTGGTCACTGGAGGACTGGGATTAAAATTCTAAAAAATGTGCGGGCCAAAAACAACCAATCAGATTTATTTGACTGATTTAAATGGGAAAAACTAAAATGCTGCCATTCTCACGTTATTGATGTCATGGACCTCAAATATCACAAATGTGGTCATTGTGTGTTTCCACTTCAAAGTTAGAAAAAGTGGGCGGAGCCACCAACAACCAATCTAATTTTACTTATTGATTTTCAATAGAAAACAATAAAACTGCTGCCATTTTTACACGTTAAATGCCATAATTCCCAAACCTTAAAGTGTTAGTCACTGGGTGACTGTGGTCCACAATTAGGAAAAAAAGGGAGCGGGGCAACAGCCAATCAGATTTCAGCCTTTGACCTTAATGAAAAGCAGATAAACTGCTGCTATTATCACAGTTTAAATGCCAAGTGTCCCAAACTTAGCACAATTACTCACTGGGTGACTGCGGTCAAAATTTTGGAAAAGTGGGTGGAGCCTAAAACAGCCAATCCGATTTCACCTATTGACTTTAATGTAAAACTTTCACATACTGCCATTCTCGCAGTTTTAAAGCCAGAGGCCCCAATCTTGGCACAAACCATGACTGGGTGACTGGGCTTAAAATTCGGAAAACTGGGCAGAGCTTAAAACAGCCAATCAAAAATTACCTAGTGCTATTCAATGGGAATATTTAAATTGATGCCATTCTTACACTGTTAATGGCAGGGTCTTTAAACTTGGTACATTCGGTTACTGGGTGACGGGAATTCAAATTTAAAAAGATCCACAAACAACCAATTAGATTTTCCCTATTGACTTCAATGAGAAAATGTAAAAAGCTGTTATTCTTACAATATGAAAGCCAGAGTCCCCATACTGGCACCATAGGTCACTGGGTGAGTGTGGTTAGAATTTAGGAAAAGTGGGTGGAGCCTTTAACAGCCAATCACATTTCAGCCATTCGTTTTATTTGGGAAAATTTAAATTACTGCCACTCTTTGACTGTTAATGACAGGGTCCTCAAATTTGGCACAGTCAGTCCTTGGGTGACTTGGGTTCAAATTTTAAAAAGTGGGTGGAGCCACAAACAGCCAATGAGATTTTAAGCCAACATACTTTGGTTTCTTCAGAAACGACACCATCAAGTTCAAAACTGATGTTACAATCTTTGTTAACCCTTCAGATGTTCCATAAGAGTTAAAGAAAAATGTAGGTGGGATTTCAAAATTTTATTTTTTTGCAGATTATTTATGTTAATCCATTTTTCTTGCAACACAGCAATGCTTAAGAGGAAAATAAACCTCAATATTTATTACCCTAATTCTGCAGTTTACAGAAACACCCCATATGTGGTCGTAAACTGCTCTATGGGCACATGGCAATGGTCAGAATGGAAGGAGCGCCATATGGTTTTTGGAGGGCAAATTTTGTTGACTTTTTTTTGGTGAGCAATGTTTTATTTGAAGAGAACCTGAGGTGTCCCTACAGTGGAAACAACCAAAAAGTGACCGCATTTAGGAAACTATACCCCTCATGAAATTCAGTAAGGGGTGTACTGAGCAATTTGACCCCACAGGCATTTTACGGAATTTAGAAACACTTGGCTGTGAAAGTGAAATATTTCCTTTCTTCCAATAAAATATTGCTTTAGCCCCAAATTTTTCATTTTCACATGTGGTAACATAAAAAGCACCCCATAGTTTGTTACCCATATTCTCCTGAATATGGCAACACCCCATTTGTGGTCACAAACTACTGCAGGGACACACCGCAGGACTCAGAAGGGAAGAAGCGCCATATGGCTTTTGCAGCACAGATTTTGATGGATTGGTTTACGGGCACTATGTTGGTATTGAACAGTCTCTGGGGTACCAGTACATCTATTTTCTGACGGCCATACGTTTTTCTCTGTGTGAGGACTTATTTCTTGTATGATAAATTCCCATCATCATTGGTTCTATTTTGGGGCACTTACAACTTTTTATTTATCTTTTTGGGAGGATAAAAGAAATGCAACAATTCTGCCATTGCTTTTTGGGTTATATTATTGCGGCCTACACCATGTGGGAAAAATGAAACATTATCTTTACTCCGCTGGTCAGTGCGATTACAGAGATACCAATTTTATATATTTTTTTTTTATGTTTTACCACTTTTACCACAATTACCTTGAGAAGTCACATAATTAGTGAAATGATGTCCACCTGTGTGCAATCTAAGTGTCACATGATCTGTCATTACATATATACACCTTTTTTGAAAGGCCCCAGAGGCTGCAACACCTAAGCAAGAGGCATCACTAACCAAACACTGCCATGAAGACCAAGGAACTCTCCAAATAAGTAAGGGACAATGTTGTTGAGAAGTACAAGTCAAGGTTAGTTTATAAAAACATATCCAAATCTTTGATAATCCCCAGGAGCACCATCAAATCTATCATAACCAAATGGAAAGAACATGGCACAACAGCAAACCCACCAAAACTCACGGACCGGGCAAGGAGGGCATTAATCAGAGAGGCAGCACAGAGACCTAAGGTAACCCTGGAGGATCTGCAGAGTTCCACAGCTGAGACTGGAGTATCTGTACATAGGACGACAATAAGCTGCATGCTCCATAGAGTTGGGCTTTATGCAGAGTGGCCAGAAGAAAGCCATTACTTTCAGCTAAAAACAAAAAAGGCCTGTTGTGAGTTTGCGAAAAGGCTTGCGGGAGACTCCGAAAATGTATGGAGGAAGGTGCTCTGGTCTGATGAGACTAAAAGTGAACTTTTTGGCCATCAAAGAAAACGCCATGTCTGGCGCAAACCTTACACATCACATCACCCAAAGAACACCATCCCCACAGTGAGACATGGTGGTGGCAGCATCATACTGGGGGGGACTGGGAAACTGGTCAGAGTTGAGGGAAAGATGGATGGTGCTAAATACAGGGATATTCTTAAGCAAAACCTGTACCACCTGTAAAACCTGTGCGTGATTTGAGGCTAGGACGGAGGTTCATCTTCCAGCAGGACAATGACCCCAAACACACTGCTAAAGCAACACTTGAGTGGTTTAACCACCTCCGGACCGCCTAACGCACGGATGCGTCCGGAAGGTGGTTGATCTACTCCTCCTGGACGCATCCGTGCGTCATCTCGCGAGAGCCGTGATTTCCTGTGAACGCGCGCACACAGGCGCGCGCACTTACAGGAACGGAAGGTAAGCGAGTGGATCTCCAGCCTGCCAGCGGCGATCGTTCGCTGGCAGGCTGGAGATGTGATTTTTTTAACCCCTAACAGGTATATTAGACGCTGTTTTGATAACAGCGTCTAATATACCTGCTATCTGGTCCTCTGGTGGTCCCTTTTGTTTGGATCGACCACCAGAGGACACAGGCAGCTCTGTAAAGTACCACAAAGCACTACACTACACCCCCCCGTCACTTATTAATCCTTTATGAACCACTGATCACCCCATATAGACTCCCTGATCACCCCCCTGTCATTGATCACCCCCCTGTCATTGATCACCCCCCTGTAATGCTCCATTCAGAGGTCCGTATGATTTTTACGGATTCACGGATACATGGATCGGATCCGCAAAACACATGCGGACCTCTGAATGGAGCCTTACAGGGGGGTGATCAATGACAAGGAGATGATCACGCATATAGACTTCCTGATCACTTCCCTGTCATTGATCACCCCCCTGTAAGGCTCCATTCAGACATCCGTATGATTTTTACGGATCCACTGATACATGGATCGGATCCGCAAAACACATGCGGACCTCTGAATGGAGCCTTACAGGGGGGTGATCAATGACAGAGGGGTGATCACCCATATAGACTCCCTGATCACCTCCGTCATTGATCACCCCCCTGTAAGACTCCATTCAGACGTCCGTATGATTTTTACGGATCCACTGATACATGGATAGGATCCGCAAAACACATGCGGATGTCTGAATGGAGCCTTACAGGGGGGTGATCAATTACAGGGGGGGTGATCAATGACGGAGGTGATCAGGGAGTCTATATGGGTGATCACCCCTCTGTCATTGATCATCCCCCTGTAAGGCTCCATTCAGACGTCCGCATGTGTTTTGCGGATCCGATCCATGTATCAGTGGATCCGTAAAAATCATACAGACGTCTGAATGGAGCCTTACAGGGGGGTGATCAATGACGGAGGTGATCAGGGAGTCTATATGGGTGATCACCCCTCTGTCATTGATCACCCCCCTGTAAGGCTCCATTCAGACGTCCGCATGTGTTTTGCGGATCCGATCCATGTATCCGTGGATCCGTAAAAAATCATACGGACGTCTGAATGGAGTCTTACAGGGGGGTGATCAATGACAGGGGGGTGATCAATGACAGGGGGGTGATCAGGGAGTCTATATGGGGTGATCACCCCCCTGTCATTGATCACCCCCTGTAAGGCTCCATTCAGACATTTTTTTGGGCCCAAGTTAGCGGAAATTTTTGGTTTGTTTTTGTTTTTGTTTTTTCTTACTAAGTCTCATATTCCACTAACTTGTGTCAAAAAAAAAAATCTCACATGAACTCACCATACCCCTCACGGAATCCAAATGCGTAACATTTTTTAGACATTTATATTCCAGACTTCTTCTCACGCTTTAGGGCCCTAAAATGCCAGGGCAGTATAAATACCCCACATGTGACCCCATTTCGGAAAGAAGACACCCAAAGGTATTTGCTGAGGGGCATATTGAGTCCATGAAAGATTTTAATTTTTGTCCCAAGTTAGCGGAAAGGGAGACTTTGTGAGAAAATACAAAAAAAATCTATTTCCGCTAACTTGTGCCAAAAAAAAAAAAAAATTCTAGGAACTCGCCATGCCCCTCACGGAATACCTTGGGGTGTCTTCTTTCCAAAGTGGGGTCACATGTGGGGTATTTATACTGCCCTGGCATGTTAGGGGCCCGAAAGCGTGAGAAGAAGTCTGGGATCCAAATGTCTAAAAATGCCCTCCTAAAAAGAATTTGGGCACCTTTGCGCATCTAGGCTGCAAAAAAGTGTCACACATGTGGTATCGCCGTACTCAGGAGAAGTTGGGGAATGTGTTTTGGGGTGTCATTTTACATATACCCATGCTGGGTGAGATAAATATCTTGGTCAAATGCCAACTTTGTATAAAAAAATGGGAAAAGTTGTCTTTTGCCAAGATATTTCTCTCACCCAGCATGGGTATATGTAAAATGACACCCCAAAATAGATTCTTCAACTTCTCCTGAGTACGGCGATACCAGACGTGTGACACTTTTTTGCCGCCTAGATGGGCAAAGGGGCACATATTCCAAAGTGCACCTTTCGGATTTCACAGGTCATTTTTTGCACATTTTGATTGCAAAGTACTTCTCACACATTAGGGCCCCTAGAATGCCAGGGCAGTATAACTACCCCACAAGTGACCCCATTTTGGAAAGAAGACACCCCAAGGTATTCCGTGAGGGGCATGGCGAGTTCCTAGAATTTTTTATTTTTTGTCGCAAGTTAGTGGAATATGAGACTTTGTAAGGAAAAAAAAAAAAATCATCATTTTCCGCTAACTTGTGACAAAAAATAAAAAATTCTAGGAACTCGCCATGCCCCTCACAGAATACCTTGGGGTGTCTTCTTTCCAAAATGGGGTCACTTGTGGCATAGTTATACTGCCCTGGCAATTTAGGGGCCCAAATGTGTGAGAAGTAGTTTGCAATTTTTTATTTTTTGTCGCAAGTTAGTGGAATATGATACTTTGTAAGAAAAAAAAAAATAATCATTTTCCGCTAACTTGTGACAAAAAATTAAAAGTTCTATGAACTCACTATGCCCATCAGCGAATACCTTAGGGTGTCTACTTTCCGAAATGGGGTCATTTGTGGGGTTTTTCTACTGTCTGGGCATTGTAGAACCTCAGGAAACATGACAGGTGCTCAGAAAGTCAGAGCTGCTTCAAAAAGCGGAAATTCACATTTTTGTACCATAGTTTGTAAACGCTATAACTTTTACCCAAACCATTTTTTTTTGCCCAAACATTTTTTTTTATCAAAGACATGTAGAACAATAAATTTAGTGAAAAATTTATATATGGATGTCGTTTTTTTTGCAAAATTTTACAGCTGAAAGTGAAAAATTTCATTTTTTGGCAAAAAAATCGTTAAATTTTGATTAATAACAAAAAAAGGAAAAATGTCAGCAGCAATAAAATACCACCAAATGAAAGCTCTATTAGTGAGAAGAAAAGGAGGTAAAATTCATTTGGGTGGTAAGTTGCATGACCGAGCGATAAACGGTGAAAGTAGTGTAGTGCAGAAGTGTAAAAAGTGGCCTGGTCATTAAGGGGGTTTTAGCTAGCGGGGTTAAAGGGATTAAGGGGAAACATGTAAACGTGTTGGAATGGCCGAGTCACAGCCCAGATCTCAATCCAATAGAACATCTGTGGTCAGACTTAAACATTGCTGTTCACAAGCTCAAACATCCAACCTGAAGGAGCTGGAGCAGTTCTGCAAGGAGGAATGGGCAAAACTCCCAGTGGTCAGATGTGGCAACTGCTCATAGAGACTTATCCAAAGCGACTTGGAGCTGTGATTGCCGCAAAAGGTGGCTCTACAAAGTATTGACTTTAGGGAGGTAAATAGTTCTGCACATTGACTTTTTCTGTTATTTTGTCCTATTTGTTGTTTACTTCACAATTAAAAAAACAAAACACCTTCACAGTTGTGGGCATGTTCTCTAAACTAACTGATGCAAATCCTCAAACAATCCATGTTAATTCCAGGTTGTGAGGCACCAAAATAGGAAAAAAGTCAAGGGGGGTTAATACGTTTGCAAGGCACTGTACGTCAGTGCAAAATTTTTAGAGTTATTCTTTTCAATAAATTAGCAAAGATGTCTAACATTCTGTTTTCACTATGTCATTACGGGGGATTGAGTGCAGAAAAATGAAAAAAAATGTAATTTATTTTTATTTTAGGCACAAGGCCGCAACATTAAAAAATTTGAAAAAGTGAAAGTGTGTGAAGTATTTTTGAATGTATAATAATAATAAGTGCAAACTTAAGGTGGCCATACAACTTCAATGGCTGAACTATTTCAGCTATTTCTCCCAATTCCCTCCCCCAATCCCTGTCCATGCCTGGTTCAGCCAGTGTGTATGTCATTCCAAAGGCAAGTGAGGAGAAAGTCTCTGCCAGGCACTTCTTATCTCCCGAGAGAGCAAAAGGTTTGAGCAAACAAAATAAAAATTTAAATTCTTCCAATCCTTCTCTTCCCCAACATCATCTGGCAGAGGCGAAGAGGCAGCTCCCTATAAACACTAGATTGTCGGCCTATCCTGCCAAAATTGGGTTGTATGGGGGCTGGAAGACCAGACACTCTAGAAATCCACGGATGCTGGATGATAAATATGGTGCATCTTTGACAGCCTAGTCCAAGGGGTAAATGTATCGAGTCCCTGTTGGTGAAATATGCACCAAATTTATCAAATGTCACTTGATAAATTTTAACAATTTTTGATAATTGCACTTTTGTCTAGAACTGTTACTACACTGTTTACACCACCTTTTTGCTGCGACTTTTTTTCAATCTGTTGTACACCTCTTTACTCGTTTTTTTAAAAAGTTGAAAATAGTTTGCACAAAAATGTAATTTTTCTAGAACAGGAGACTGATACATGTATCATTGTGAATTTTGGAGCAATTTAGGTGCATGTTAAGCAACGTCCTGCTAAGACACATTACTTTCTTGTCCCTTGTCGGCCAATGTGAAGCAGATTTTTTATTTTTTTTAGATGAAGACACAGCTTAGGAGGGTTTACATTGTTAGTATGTAATAGGAGTAGCACCCAGAAGAGATAAGGCATACAGTGAAGCATCACCAACACACAAGACTATGAAAAGTATATGTGAAGGTTCAATAGGTCAAAGGTAACTAGGAGAGAGCTGCTCCACCATAACCCATGGCTAGTGAACTCTCCCCCCAGTCCTTATCTGTCATTCGGGGAAGAAAGGGATGCAAATGGAATCTTAAAAAGCCCTGCTTCTATTGCCCCCAGATGTAAGGCAGCTATCCTATCTGTCATTCTTCACGGGAACCCAACATCTCTAAGAAAACACACATTGACTGTCCAGTTAAAGGGTCATTCTAATCACACTCGGTATTGACACTACTGATAATCAAGTCATCATTTCTACATAAATCAAATCGCAAGAGCCCCCAGCATCCCCAGAATTCAACTTCTCCAAAACCTCTAGTAGTGACCTACAACCCACATCTAGAGGTAGTAAGACAAAATGCTAAAAATTACATCATGTCCTACGTAAGGTTGACCAGCTAAAAATAATGTTCCCACACCCATCCTTGCTGTGTTACCGACAACTAGTGTTGAGAAAATCGAAGTATCCAAAGTGGACTTCGATCTGAATTTCAGGGAAAATTCGATTCGTAGCAAAGCCGAATTTCCTTGTGCTTTGTGCCAATTATAAAATTTTCTCTGAAATGGCAGTAAAAATAAAAAATAAATCATACTTACCTCATTCATTTGAGCGTGAAGAGGCAGCCACGGCCATCTTGCTAAAAGATCGCGCGCAAAATCTTGTGCGTGGTGACGTATGACGTCACCACGCTGGCCAGTGTGATGATGTCATCAGGCACCGCGTAAGATTTTGCGCTGGATCTTCAAGAAAGATGGCCGCGGCGGTCTCTTGGCGCTCAAATGGATAAGGTAAGTACAATATTATTATTATTTTTTTTTTATGATTAACCCCTGAAAGGCCCGAATATTAATCTCAGATGCTGCAATCAGCGTTGAACGCGGCATTTGAGAGGTTCAATGATGGGGGGTGGCGCAATCGCTGATTGCTGTCATTGCACCCTTTACTTACAAATAAATAAATAAAAAATTGCAAAATTCGGCGAAGCAGTCAAAAGGAATTTTTGAGAACTTTGCTCATCTCACATTGCCCATCCCTGATATGTGAGGAAATGAAAAACCTGTTCCCATGTAAAGACGACAGACAGGATCCAGATTCCCACCACTCAGCAGAACTATAAGATCCCTGGGACATTCACGAGTTCTACATCCAATGTTGCACCTGATTCTCTGCACTATACGTCCTGTTGGGGGTCTCTATGTTGGACAAACAGGAGAGAAACTTAAAGCAAACATGAGGTCTCGTCACCAATTAATGTGAAAAAGGTTCACTTTTCTGTGGCTAAATATTTCGGTAGCCCAGGACACAATGACAGACACATAACAGTAGTCATAGAAAAGGGAAATTTTAAATCTGAAAGAGACTGAAGAATTTGGGAATATAAATATATGACACTTTTTGACACATTGGAAACAAGGCTGAATTTGTCCCAAGGATTTATGGCACACTACAAGATCTAAAGAGTCTACACCAGAGATAGTGGGGGCACCAGGTCTCAGAGCTAACATCAATTTAGAGACCATAAAACTTTCACACCGCTTATCTGTAAGCAAATTAAGGACTCACTTCTCAAGCTTTTTTTGATGCTCCGTCTTTTTTCAAATGTCCATTCATTACCATGTCTCTGTTCTTCTTGTATATAAATTCTGCTGTATCTTCAGACTGATATTAACTCTGAGGACGACACGTGAGTAATTATTATTATTAAAGCGCCATTCATTCCATGGCGCTGTACATATGATAAGCGGTGCACATACATAATACTGACAATTGCACTAATCATAAACAAGACGATTTACAAACTGGTACAGAAGGAGAGAGTGCCCTGCCCGTGAGGACTTACAATCTACAAGGTATAGAGGAAGGACACAGTAGGAGAGGGTAAAGCAGGTCATTGCGGCAGCAGGGTCACTGGTTGTCGGCTTGTCTGAAGAGGTGGGTTTTCAGGTTTCTTTTGAAGGATTCCACTGTAGGTGAGAGTTGTTTCAAAAGATCGCTATGTAACATCATTGCCTTTACTTTTGTTAGCTATTAAAAGGTATCAGAACTGGAAGGCTATTATTTTGTTTCATTTAATTAAATCAGTAAAAATAATTTCTACATTATACAGTAACATTTAACAGGGTATTTATTAACAATTATGTACAAAAATATAACTACTATAATACTGCCTCCTATGTACAAGAATATAACTACTATAATACTGCCTCCTATGTACAAGAATATAACTACTATAATACTGCCTCCTATGTACAAGAATATAACTACTATAATACTGATCCTATGTACAAGAATATAACTACTATTATACTGATCCTATGTACAAGAATATAACTACTATAATACTGCTCCTATGTACAAGAATATAACTACTATTATACTGATCCTATGTACAAGAATATAACTACTATAATACTGCTCCTATGTACAAGAATATAACTACTATTATACTGATCCTATGTACAAGAATATAACTACTATAATACTGCTCCTATGTACAAGAATATAACTGCTATAATACTGCTCCTATGTACAAGAATATAACTACTATTATACTGATCCTATGTACAAGAATAGAACTACTATAATACTGCTCCTATGTACAAGAATAGAACTACTATAATACTGCTCCTATGTACAAGAATATAACTACTATAATACTGCCTCCTTGCTGAGAGGTTGTGTGTCAGGAGCTCTCCTGAGGCTTTGGATGTCTGGAGAAAGTCCAGGGAGTGGCCACCCCCGGGGGGAAGCTCCCCAAGCAAGGCCCAGGCTTCTAGGCCAAATCTGGGAAGCACCCAGACAACTCCGTCAGGGGATGTAAATCCCAAAGTTTCTATGGACAGAAAGTATGTCAGCAGTACCAGTTCCAGCGTAAGAGAAGAAGAAGGAAAAAGTAAGTGTCCGGTGAAACCACCTGCCAGTGTGAATGAAGGGTCACCTGTGTGCAAGACCAAAGTGTTGGAAAGTCCAGAAGTAAGAACCGTGCAGAGTGTGCAGGAGCTGAGACAATCTCCATTGCCGGCCTCAGGTGGACAATCCACCTCCACCCTGGGGAGGCAGAGGAGGACATCTCTGGAAAAGCAAACCATCCAGGAGAATCTGCAGCAGCGTGTGGTGATAGGTTCTGAGCGCAGAAAGTCTGGGGGCATGCAAGCTGTGAAAGAGATCAAAGGCAGTAATGGAGGAAGACCTCAAGGTGCTACCAGTACCGTCTCTGCTACACAGCCGGGATCCAGTCGCCCACCAGGAGATTGTGACCCAAGAGCAGTGACAGCAGCCGCAAAACTCCAGGGACTGCGAGGCTCTGCACCAAAAATGCAGATTCTTGTTCCAGGACAGACAGAAACCTGTACTGCAAACAAACAGCCTGCAAAACTCCCCAGCAGCAATCAGAGGCCTCCAGAGCAGCCACCTGAGCTCCACCTGGCTGAGCAGATCCCAGCACTGGTGAGGAGAATGGAGACGCTGAAGAAACATAAGCTGTACCTGCAGAAACAGATAAACTGCACATACAAACTAAAGGCTGCAAACCCAGGGAAGCAGGCCTTACTGGACAAGAAGCTGGACTCACTGGCCAAGGAACTCGCTGACAATGCGCAGGAGATCGACTCTGTCTTGGAGAAAATGGGACCAGTGGGAGAGACATACCGGAACCAGCAGAAGTTTGAGAAGGACAAAAACTCAGGGACCAAATCAACATCTAGGTCTGAAACCCTGCAGTCCCACGTAAGACCCATATTACAGCCGGCAACTCTTCCCTTTGAGGAGAGAGAGTTGTACAAGAAAAGTACATCTAAGAAACAAGAGCCAAGTCCTGCATCAGCCCCCGGTGAGGTACTACAAGTCCCAGCAGTAAGTACTGCGCAAAATGAAAACTGTGGACTCTTACCTGATGACAGCAATGAAGTGGCAGTGCAGACACCACAAGTCCCAGAAGGCAGTGCACTGCAGGAGGACTGTGGACTGACACCTACAGGTAACACTGTAGCAGCACCTCAGGGTGTGTCTGAGCAGGACGCTCAGGACTGTGGGGTGCAAGGGGTTAATACTGAGGACTGTAATGCTGCTGAGATGTTTGATGTCTCTGTGGATGATAATGTCCTAGCTGAGGAGTCCTCTATGGCTGCTGAGATGTCTGATGTCGCTGATATTTCTGTGTGTGATAATGTCCCAGTTGAGGAGTCCTCTATGGCTGCCATGTCTGATGTTGCTGATGTCTCTGTGGGTGATAATGTTCCAGCGGAGGAGTCATCTATGGCTGCTGGGAACATAGAGAACCCTGGTATTGATGGTGGGGAGGGGGCAGTGCAGTCTCAGGCTGAGGAGTTCCCCCCTTTAGTTACACCACAGGCAGCAGAGTCCCACAGTACGGGCGGTCAGCAGCCCACACGTCGCCCCCCGCAGGATACTGGTACTGGTCAGACATCTGGGAATGCTTGGAGTCGGGGTTCTCCATCATTTCCCTCTAACGCCAGATACACAGGCCAGGCCTTCAAGAGAAGGAACGTTGTCAGGTTTAGACATAAAGGGGCAAAAGAAGATCTACCCGACAGAAGGTGTGTGGTCAGAGACATGTTGTGCACTCAGATGGGCTTCCTGCCAGCCAACATCCTGGCAGTAATAAACCTCCCAGACAGACAGGGCTATGATATTAGCTTCAAGCTCATGTCTGATCTGGACCGGTTCTGGGCTCTCTACACCCGGGTCAGAGATACTGAGGGGTGGAACAAGTTCAGCTTCATTCCCATCTCTAAGCCTGACACTGTAAATGTCACGATCATTTTCTGGAACGAGTCTGTCCCCCCTCAGGATATTATTATTTGGCTCAGAAGGCATTGCGACCTCAAGTCAAACCTGACCAAGACCAGGGATGAGGATGGAATCTGGACTGGGGGATGGAGGGTCCTGGTTACATTACACCAGCACCAGAACATCACCCATCACCTTCCCAATTCCTTCTTCATTGGCCGGGAGAAAGGGGTTTGTTTCTATGCTGGTCAGCCCAGGCTATGCTTCAAGTGTGGGAAATCAGGTCACGTGGCGAGTGTCTGCACCATGATGAAGTGCAGCCTGTGCGGGGACATCGGCCATGTGAGCGCCACCTGCCAGAACATAAGGTGTAACCTGTGCGGTAACATCGGTCACCCCCATAGAGACTGTCCTGAAGCGTGGCATAACATCTGTAGAAATCTCCCTGATGAGGACTTAGTGGAAGGGGCAGATGTCCCAGATGAGGAGCAGGAGGAGGAGGCGCTATTGTCAGGGTCATTATACACAGTGCCAGAGACCCCACACATGAATGATACTGTGCCGGACCACCCGCAGGCAGGTAACACTGAGGGGGACATGGAGGTTGTGGAGCAGCCTGTAGAGCATCCAGTGTCTGTCTCCTCCCCTGCCCCAGCACCCACCACTGGGGAAAATAAAATCCTTAAACGGAAAAAAGATAAATCCAGCCGCAGGCCTGAGGGTGAATGGACCACCGTCCAAAAACCCACTAAAATAAGAGTGGACAGGCAGGCTGATGGAACTGTAACAACCAACAGATACGGTGTGCTCTCCGAGTCAGATGGAGAGGCAGAAATAGAGAGAGAGCTGAAGCGTATGATGGCGGAATGTGATGACGACCCAGGAGGGGATCCTCCCACAAAAAGGAGACCTCTTCATGCCGAGTCACAGGCTGTATGGGATATGGAAACTGGTAGTCAGCAAGAAAACTCTGACCCTGATTTATGATGATGGGGGTTATCTTTCTTCTTCTTCTCCTGATGGCAGACTTCCATCTTAGAGTGGTCACCAGCAATGTGAATAGTATTAGAGCTAGAAAGACCAGACATGCCGTCTACAAACACCTGAGATACCTCAAGGCCGATGTGTTTTTCTTGCAAGAGACACGCTTAAACACCTCAGGTCTCATAAGAGAGGCAGAGCGAGAGTGGCAGTCTGGTCCGTCCTTTTGGTCGATGTCTGTGGAGCCTTATGCCGGGGTCTCTATCTTGTTTAACACCCATGATGTAATTGTACATAGACTAACGGAGATCTCGATGGGAAGGTGCCTTCTGCTAGAGATTACCATCCGAGGTAGAAGACTCCGGCTTATTAACGTCTATGGGCCACAGACAGTGAGCGAAAGGACTCAGCTTTTTAATGATGTTAAGCCATACTTATTCACATCTATTCCTATTATCATGGCTGGAGACTTTAATGCCACCACTACAACCAGTGACAGGCCTAGTGGTAGACCCCTTACTAGGGACTGTAAGGTCCTAAACAACATTATTCTGCATGCCGGCCTGTCTGATGTTTTTTTACAGGGTGGTAGGCGTCCAAAGTTCACTTACACCTGTGCAGGACGCAGTAGTAGGATAGATCTGGCTCTGGTGAGTCCTACTGAAGCCATCAGTGAAAGAAGGGAAAAGACAGTCCCTTATTCTGACCATTTGGCCTTGTACTTTTGTTTGGGCGCCACTAAGCATCCAGATCTTGGTAGAGGGCTATGGAAACTGAACGCTAGTCTTTTAGATGATAGCTCTGTCCAGGAATACATTTACTCTTTCTTTCAGAACCAACTTGACAGAGTGGATTTCTATGAGAACATGGCTGACTGGTGGGAGGATGTCAAGGAGGAGATCAGGTCCCTCTTACAGAGACTGTCAGTTAAGAAGGGGAAGAGTAAGTATGGCCAGTATCTGAGACTGCGCAAAGAATTGGAGTCACTCTATTCGATGGGTGGGGATGACCAACAAAGGATTGACCGGCTGAAATCTGAGATAAAGCAGTATCAGTACAGCAGGTACACCTCCCTGGTTGCTGAACGGGATTATGGGTCCTTAGGGGCTCCTGATCCCTTTGAGAACTGCCGGGAGCGCGTAGCTAAAAAATTGATCACAGGTCTCACTGACTCCCAGGGTGTTTTACAAGAATCTCGGGAGGGTATCCTGGGGGTGGTGAGATGCTACTATGCTGACTTGTTTCAGAGGAAGGCTTTGGATAAGGAAAAAGTGACCCAATTTTTGGAGGCAACTCCAGGGCCTGATACTAGAGATTTGGACTTTTCTCCTTTAACAGCAGAAATAACGGTGGAGGAGGTTAAAGTGGCAATTGATAAATTACATCTGAAGAAGGCACCAGGTCCAGACGGTATTACTGCAGAATTTTATAAGAAGTTCAGAGACCACTTAGCTCCAATCCTCGTGGACGTGTACAAAAATTGTCTAGAAAATCACCTGATGCCTCCGTCCATGAGGGTGTCATCGTTAATTCTGCTGTCTAAAGGGAAAGAGCCTAGTGACATCAAGAACTGGAGGCCAATTGCCCTCTTGAATGTCGACAGGAAGATTTTGGCAAAAATTCTGTTCTCTAGGTTAGTTTGTTTGTCCCGGGCACTGTTGGCAGGCTGTCAGTTCGGCACAGTAAAAGGGCGGAACATCTCTGGAGCAGTCATCTCGATAAGGGAGATGTTTGAGAGATGTAAAGCTCTGAGGTGTGGGAGATATGTTGTAGGTCTGGACCAGGCTAAAGCCTTTGACAGAGTAGACCATGAGTATCTATGGGCCACTTTATCAAAGTACGGCATTCCGGGACAATTTGTAGATTGGCTGAGAACTTTGTACAGAGAGGCTGAGAGCTTTCCTCTAATCAATGGTTGGCAGGGTGACACGTTCAGGGTTGAGGCTGGGGTGAGGCAGGGTTGCCCGCTGAGTCCACTGCTGTATGTGTTTGCCTTGGACCCGTTCCTGAGGTCACTGCAGGAGTGTGATTTTCAGGGGGTGCCGGTCCCCCATTGCCTGCCCCTGAGTATTGTTGCCTACGCGGATGATGTGACTGTGGTGATATCTGAGCCTCGTGAGGTGGAGATGTTGTCGGCAGCCATCAGAAGCTACTCGGAGGCCTCAGGGTCTCTGGTCAACCTTGAGAAGAGTCAAGCTTTCTGGACATCGGATACTGACCCTGATTTTGATCTGCCACAGTTTGCGAAGGCCTCCACCCATATTAAAATCCTTGGGGTTAAATTTGGTAGGGAAGATAATGCCAAACTAAATTGGGAGGAAAAGTTGGATGCCGGAAATATAAAGGTTCAGCGATGGAAGAACTGGAGGCTGACCTATAGAGAAAGGGTTACTATGCTGAAGACTTACCTGGTCCCTGTCTTCTTGTACATCTCTGTCGTCTTTCCTTTGCCAGAATCTTTCTCGGCTAGGCTCTTTAGCCTGTTCTTCCAGCTGTTATGGGGGAACAGGTTGAACCCAGTAAAAAGAGGGATCACCTACCTACAGAGGAGAGAGGGTGGGCTGGATATGTTAAATCCAAGGGTTTTCTTTGACTCCATGTTTCTTAAAGTTAATTTTGGTGACCTGGACTCAAACAACAGCTCCCTGTGGGTGAATAGTATCAGGGATTGGATATTGCCTTTTGCAGAACCTTGGATGCGAGGCGGCAGTCTCAAGAGGGGCCGATTGACTCGTGACTTCCTCCCCCAGTACCTGGACTATGGTGTAAGATGTCTGAAGAAATGGGGTATAGACAAGTCTTTCATTGAGAGTAAAGCCAGGAAAGATCTATACTCCAGAGTATGTAGGACCTTCTACTGTTTACAGCTAGCACTTCTAGACTGTCCAACCTCAACCTTACAGGATAGTCTGAGGCTTCTGAATGGACCAAGGCTGCCCCCTAAGTTCTGTGATATTGGCTGGCTCTCATTGCAGGGAAAACTCTTTGTCAGGGGGAATCTAAAATTCCTCAGTGTGTCAGATCGCATGTGTCCCTTAGGTTGTCATCAGGAGGAGACTATGCTCCATTTTATATCAGAGTGCTGGGGTGGGCGGACAATCTGGCATGACATATCCGCCAAGCTAAAAATCCCATCATTACAGTCCCTAAAATACCCAGAAATTATTTATGGTGTCACATCTCATGTGAATAACATCGACCGGGGGACCATGTATCTGATAATCACCGTCATCAAATATTACCACTGGCAAACCAGAACCCGAGTGTCCATCCATAACGAACCATTCCATCATACCACAGCTATAACCCTCATCATGTCAGAGCTCAGGTGGATCCGGTCATTAGAGGTCAGGAAAAAAGGGGAAAATATAAAACTATGGAGGAACGTCCATCTAGACTGACGGTTCAAGTGTATGATGTGACTGTGTTTGTTTCTTATTTTATTTAACTTTTTTTCTTTTTCTGCTTTAGCTAAAATGTGCTTTTAAGTTACAGTTAATATGCATTTTATTTTCTGATGAACATGTATAATTTATACTGAATGATGGAAAAGTCTGATTTATTATGATGAAAAAGTATTTCTGTATTTATGTTTGTTTTATACCAATAAAAATTGCCTCCTATGTACAAGAATATAACTACTATAATACTGCTCCTATGTACAAGAATATAACTACTATAATACTGCTCCTATGTACAAGAATATAACTACTATAATACTGCTCCTATGTACAAGAATATAACTACTATAATACTGCTCCTGTGTATAAGAATATAACTACTATAATACTGCCTCCTATGTACAAGAATATAACTACTATAATACTGCTCCTATGTACAAGAATATAACTACTATAATACTGATCCTATGTACAAGAATATAACTACTATAATACTGCTCCTATGTACAAGAATATACTTACTATAATACTGCTCCTATGTACAAGAATATAACTACTATAATACTGCTCCTATATACAAGAAAATAACTACTATAATACTGCTACTATGTACAAGAATATAACTGCTAAAATACTGCTCCTATGTAGAAGAATATAACTGCTATAATACTGCTCCTACAATATGTACAAGAATATAACTACTATAATGCTGCTCATATGTACAAGAATATAACTATAACGTCAAAGTGATCTCTGCAAGATGGGAACCTAACATTAAATAATACCCGTTATGCGCCATAATGGCCGCCATAAAGTTCAGGAAGTGTTGGTTCCACATGCAGTATTAGGTTCCCGTCTTACAGAGATCGCCTTGACGTTTGGCAGACGGGCTCAAATGGTTTTGTACAAAATGCATTTGCCAAGCATCTCACTTTATAAATAAGCGTAGCATTAGCACTTGAATGTTTTGAGTTGGCATTGTTGTACTTTATCTGGTTTGCAGGATGCTGTTGCATTGTCTTTTTTCTCTATGTTTCTGGCCATGGCAGCGTGCACCTGCGCATTGGGATGTGCTGACTAACCCCCTTTTTTTTTGCAGGTTATTTCTTGTTAAGCCTTTTGTAGCTCTGCTCTGTGGTGCAGTTATCTGTTTTAAAGCCCTTTTTTGTGTGTATTATTGTAAAAAGGAAACATACATTTGCCGCTCTGCGGTGCAGTTATTTCTTGCTAAGCCTTTTGTGATGTGTTTTAGCGCAAAAAGAAAAAATACATTAGCTGCTCTGTGGTGCACTTATCTGTAGTAAAGGCTTTTGTGGGGTGTTTTAGCGTAAAAAGAAAAAATATATTTGCCGCTCGACGTTGCAGTTATTTGTTCTTAAGCTCTTTTTTGCGTGTATTAGTGGAAAAGGGAAAAATATCTTTGCCGCTCTTCAGTGAAGTGAGATATTTTTGAACCCAGTTTGCCGTGTATTAGTGGCGAAATACAAATATATTCGCCTTTCATCGTTGCACTTATCTGTTGAAAAGCCTTTTGTGTGAAAATAGAAAAAATGTTGGGCCTAATTGCCGTTCAGCGGTGCAGTTATATGTGGTAAAGCACCTTTCGCTGTATGGGCCGAATTACGTAGTGGTGACGTTTTTAGGGAAATTGATGGGTGGTAGTAGACGTTCTTTTGTATGAACCGAATTCCATTATCCTTTCATTGGTGAAATTTTTTCTTTCAAACATGTTTTTTTTTTTTTTTTTATGGACTGAATTACGTTGTCGTGGGTCCTGCAGTAAAACATGATGAAAAATCTGATGACAACACACCAGCGGACTTTGCCTTTACCATCTATTCACAATTAAATCAAGCAGCTTCACTAAGTTGAGAACATTCATGTGCTTTTATCTGCTCTGTCTTTATTCGATCTCCACAGCACACAACACATGACAGGAAAGCCTCTGCTTTGGAGTCCAAGTCCAGTTTCTTAAGATCAGGAGTTCCATCAGAATTGTGCGTAACAATCATGCTACCTATGCAAAGCCATAACAAAAGGACTCTGTAGGCATACACATGAGAGGAAGCAGAAGCTGGTTGCCCCAATTTTAATTCAGGAACAGTAAACAGTGGAAAGCAAATAGTGGTTGCTGAACTCTGCTGCTCTGTATCTCTTGTGATCCATGTCTACAGCTATGCCCCTCTCATGATTTACAGCAATTTTCATGTAGAGATTCAAGAATTATGTTAGAGGCATGTAGTGTATGCAAGCCATGTGCCACCCCTCTCAATTAAGGGCCTACTTGCCGTTCAGCGGTGCAGTTATATGTGGTAAAGCCCTTTTTGCGGTGAAATTCTTTATGTGACACTGGCTTTTTTTTGGGGGGGGGGGAATGTATGGGTGAATGTACACCTCCTTTTGCGGTATGGACTGAAGAACTTAGTGGTGAAATTCTTTATGTGACACTGACTCATTTTCAGAAAATTTATGGGTGATTGTACACATTATGTAGTGGTGAAATGTGTTATGTGAAACTGGCTTAATTGGGGAAAATTGATGGGTGACTGTACACCTCCTTTTGCTGTATGGGCTGAATTACACAGTGTTGAAATTTTAAATTTCTAAGTAAACTCTGCTGCTCTGTATCTATTGTGAAGTCAATGTCTGAAAATATGCCCGCGATTTATACCAAATGCATTATTTTCATGGAGAGATCCAAGAATTATGTTGGAGGCATGTAGTGTATGCAAGTCATGTGCGACCCCTCTCATCACTCTCACGCTGTTCTGCACCTGGTTTGAAGTAGAGTCGATGGGGCGCCAAGACTGATACCCGGTTGTGGAGAGAAGAAGGGAATAAGATGATGAAAGAAAATCTAACAGATTTTGGTGTTAGAGGCTAAGTGAGAAGGATTAGATCCTAAATAATGGGCATACCATATGGAATATATAGTGATACTAAGCAATATTCCCATACAATAGTGAATATAAATATATTAAACATTACATGATAAAGTAAATGAATAAAATGAATAAATAAAATAAAATAAAGCCAGCTGAGTCCAGGGACTTACTTCACCGGGGAGGAGGGCGGACAGGATAAACTCAAGACACCTGTCCCCCTAACCTCCACGGTGAGATCGCCTGTAAGATAAATGCACACCAAGTCCTTGTTGAACAAATGAGCTTGAGCACTTACACATAAAAGGACGCTTTTTAATTATTATTAAATAAGAGCTTGACGCGTTTCGGGGATTACATAAAAGTCCCCTTCATCAGGAGCATATATACAAACATAACATGTAATATTGTAGGCTTAGGTAAGTCCAAAGAGAGGCAGTATACTAGTGTTAGGGACCTATCTGTGGAAGCCACCTTGACGCATGGTAGATGGGCCCGACACACGTTTGATCAAATATGTGCGCTAAGAGCTTCCATTGACTCATTTATAGTAGGTATTATACCACTTTTATTTAGAATGACCCCCATTTCTTAGCTCTATTGTTTGTATTTCTTGATCCATATGCATTACCATCGTGGTCACCCCGACACTGGTCGTCAATCCATTCTTGTTGATGAAGCACTTTGTTTTTCCAGTTTGTCTTTTAAATCTTGTGGTTTTGCCCCTTCTGTGTTGCATTTTATGTGTTAATATCCTGTTTGTTAAATAAACGTTGTTTTTTTCTCCCCCGTTCAAAAAATAAATAAAATTGGTTTGTAATTTGGTAGCCAAAAGCAGGAGTGGGTACAAACAGAAGACATGCAAATATTCGGCTTTAGGAGGTGACCTGCTCCCTGATTCCGGCGTCTTGGCCTAGCTGGTTCCCCGTTATACCTGACACTGTACGGTGGGGGGTTTCCCCCACTCCCCACCGTGACATGACCATCAACCCAGCGGTTCTTGAATGGTTGACTCGGTCTATGTTTTGGATCCACTCCTGTTTTTTTTTGGGCTTTAGCAATACTGATGAATTACTGACCAAATGCTGACCGAGTGAAGGCGGATGCTCAACAGACAGGATCCGTTTTTTGAGGGTTATTGTTCTGACGGATCAGAGGAAGGGCAAATTAATCAGTGACATCAACACAAACTTACTGCTGACACCCACTCCACTCTGTCAGGGGGGGGGGCTCTACTTGTATAAGCGTTTCTGTAGACATCTATGTGGAATCAACTGACGATGGGGTAAAAGGAGTGCGCTTCTTCTTGACGCTAACATTGACCTGTAAGGCTGAGTTCACACTTGAGTTATTTGGTCAGTTTTGGCACCGTGACTGCCCTAATAAGTGAAGTGTGCAGTGATTCTAAGAGCGACGCCTGTCATCTGCATGTCATAGTGACTCACAGTATTATTTCACTACCAAAGCAGACTCCCTATGCGTGTTACTGCAAGGCACAGTGTCTACACCACTATAAAGGCTCTGCAGCCAGGAAATAGATGTTTTTTTAACATAATTCGATGCAAAAAAATTTTTTAACTAATTGCCGACTCGCCAAATCGATTTTTTTAAAAATTTTCTCATCTCTAATAACCACTATAATACTGCTCCTATGTGCAAGAATTTAACTACTATAATACTGCTCCTATGTGCAAGAATTTAACTACTATAATACTGCTCCTATGTGCAAGAATATAACTACTATGATACTGCTCCTTTGTACAAGAATATAACTATTATAATACTGCTCCTATGTACAAGAATATAACTGCTATAATACTGGTCCTATGTACAAGAATATAACTACTATAATACTGCTCCTATGTACAGGAATATAACTACTATAATACTGCTCCTATGTACAAGAATATAACTACTATAATACTGCTCCTATGTACAAGAACATAACTACTATAATACTGCTCCTATGTACAAGAATATAACTACTATAATACTGCTCTTATGTACAAGAATATAACTACTATAATACTGCTCCTATGTACAAGAATATAACTACTGTAATACTGCTCCTATATACAAGAATATAACTACTATAATACTGCCTCCTATGTACAAGAATATAACTACTATAATACTGCCTCCTATGTACAAGAATATAACTACTATAATACTGCTCCTATGTACAAGAATATAACTACTATAATACTACTCCTATGTATAAGAATATAACTACTATAATAATGCTCCTATGTACAAGAATATAACTACTATAATACTGCTTCTATGTACAAGAATATAACTACTATAATACTGCTCCTATGTACAAGAGTATAGCTACTATAATACTGCTCCTATGTACAAGAATATAACTACTATAATACTGCTCCTATGTACAAGAATATAACTACTATAATACTGCCTCCTATGTACAAGAATATAACTACTATAATACTGCTCCTATGTACAAGAATATAACTACTATAATACTGCTCCTATGTACAAGAATATAACTACTATAATACTACTCCTATGTATAAGAATATAACTACTATAATACTGCTCCTATGTACAAGAATATAACTACTATAATACTGCTTCTATGTACAAGAATATAACTACTATAATACTGCTCCTATGTACAAGAGTATAGCTACTATAATACTGCTCCTATGTACAAGAATATAACTACTATAATACTGCTCCTATGTACAAGAATATAACTACTATAATACTGCCTCCTATGTACAAGAATATACCTACTATAATACTGCTCCTATGTACAAGAATATAACTACTATAATACTGCTCCTATGTACAAGAATATAACTACTATAGTACTGCTCCTATGTACAAGAATATAACTACTATAATACTGCCTTCTATGTACAAGAATATAGCTACTATAATACTGCTCCTATGTACAAGAATATAACTACTATAATACTGCTCCTATGTACAAGGATATAACTACTATAATACTGCTCCTATGTACAATAATATAACAACTATAATACTGAAATCCAGGAGGACAGAGCTTGTCCTATGGAGCCGGTGTGCAGCTCACCCCTCCAGCTCACAGACAGCACAGAACCTCCCTGGAAAGACTGACATTATAGGAGAACCTGCAGCAGCATTATGTGGTGTCCAACATGGCATGCTGAGGCCACACAAGATCTCATGCTCGTGCTGGGAGCATCAAGCATGCTGAGAAGCCTGTGGAGATGGCCCAGGGGAAATCTTCAGCAAAGTCTCCAGGACTATCACAGGTGCAGACTCTGGAGCCATCAGTGAGACAATAAAGCCAGGACTGGGGAAACTGAAGGACTCTGAGTTCAAACTTCCCCAGACTTTGCCCAATCCAAGAATTTGGTGGGGGAGGAATATGTGACTCTGAACTTTCAGGCTAACCCATATTGTCTCCCTAAGAGACAGCAGGGGTCTGCAAGCAATGGGACCAAGGCCAGCAGTGTTTACATAGTGTTAAGTGTCACCATAAATTTCGTGCCATTTAGGGGGGGAACTGTAGCAGGACGGCAGGAACACTGGTCACAATCTCTAGCCATTCACGGCTCATTAAAACCTTTCTGTTGTTTACATAGGACTGCGAAAATCTCAGGTCACAAAAAATCAATAAATGTGAACTTTGTGCAGCCACTACAAATTTGTAGAGTATTTGGCTGCCGTTTCACTCTGGACAGGCCATTAATATCAGATCGGTGGGGGTCAGACTCCTGGGCCTCCCACGATCAGCTGTTTCGAGAAGCTACAGACCTCCATGAGCTCTTGGGTCTCTTCTCAATCTGGTGACATCACCATACCTTGGCCATGGTGCCCTCATTAGCGCTTTGGCTTCTTTTTAGACCTACAACATCACGTTCATCGGTCATATGGCCTAGTGAATGGGGCTGACGTACAACACCAACACAGAGCCGACTCGGCTATTTCCATAACTCCCATAGAGATGAAGGGTGAGGCGGCTGCGCCTGCGCAGTGCTGTCTCCATTCACCTCTATGGGAGTCCTGGAAATAGTCGTGTGTGCTCACTCAGATATTTCTGGAACTTCCACAGAAGTGCACGGAGAGCACTCTGCACATGCTCGGTGTGCTCCCCTTCACTTTCAGGGGTCTGTTCTAGAAATAGTTGTGGTTCTCAGAAGTGGGACCCGCACCTATCAGACATTGGTGGCATATCCTAGCAATATGCTCCTAAAGGATTATGTTCTGGAGATAGGTGCGGGTCTCAGAGGTGGAACCTGCACCCATCGGACATTGGTGGCATATCCTAGCAATATGCTCCTAAAGGAGCCCGTTCTGGAGATAGGTGCGTGTCTCAGAGATGTAACCTGCACCTATCGGACATTGGTGGCATATCCTAGCAATATGCTCCTAAAGGAGCCCGTTCTGGAGATAGGTGTGGGTCTCAGAGATGTAACCTGCACCTATCGGACATTGGTGGCATATCCTAGCAATATGCTCCTAAAGGAGCCCGTTCTGGAGATAGGTGTGGGTCTCAGAGATGTAACCTGCACCTATCGGACATTGGTGGCATATCCTAGCAATATGCCACCAAAGGGACCCATTCTAGAGAAAGATATGGGTCTCAGAGGTGGCACCTGCACCTATCGGACATTGGTGGCATATCCTAGGGATATGTCGATAAAGGAGCCCGTTCTGGAGATAGGTGTGGGTCTCAGAGATGTAATCTGTACCTATCGGACATTGGTGACATACTCAAGCAATATGCCACCAAAGTAGCCCGTTCTGGAGATAGGTGTGGGTCTCAGAGATGTAACCTGCACCTATCAGACATTGGTGACATACCCGGGTAATATGCCACCAAAGGGACCCGTTCTGGAGATAGGTGCGGGTCTCAGAGGTGGAACCTGCACCTATCTGTCCAGATTGGTCTGCAGAAAAGGTCCCCGGGGCTGAACAACCCCTTTAAGAGACCAATAGAACTGCACTTATTTGTAGAAGTAGAAGCCAGGTATGTGTAGTCCCCGTTTAAGGACTGTATAATACGGTCTCTTCGTTTGCATCGGATATACTTCACTCTGGCATCGACCTATGGTGAAGGGCAGAAGCGTATTTAGTCAAGTTAGATGCTTCAGTTTTGGATATGTCATATTAGCCTAAGACTTGATGAATCTATAGGTACTGTGGTGGGACTACAAGTCTTGGCGTGTCTTCACATGCTATGCACTGTGCTGCAGGCTCCCTTTACATCTCCAGCTAAAGCTATGGAGAATTCCCAGCATCTGCCTTCAGACACATTACACCAGAAGAGGTGCAACCTGCAAGCCTCACTCTTGATTGCAGGTGCCTGCTGGGACCTGTGGCTGCAGAAGCTTTGAATAGAGATCAGTAGTTCAGATCTATAAGCCACTGGACGAGCAACAGTAGCAAAAAGTGCCTGGAGGTGGAAGAAAAAAAAAATATCTAAACTCAAGCATCCTAATTAACCACTGTGGAAAACATAAGCTTCTCAGGGTATCATTAGCAAGGAACATTGACTTTCCCAAAAACAAAGGAACTATATGAGCAGGTTAAGTGGGATCAGATGTTGTAGCAAAGAAATAAACAGTTGCAAAAAAAATTGTATTAAAGAAAACAAAGTAACAGCTTTGATCTGTAACAAAGTAGCAAGAACTCAAGCCTATTGCTGACCTCTAGCGGCGGCTGAGCAGAATGCAAGAGCCATTCAGATGGCTTGAAGAACAGCAGCTATCGAGGGAAGCGAGGGGAGGAGACCTGGCTGCCAAAGTGAATGAGGCTTCCTTGTCCATGCAGTCTGAGTTTTTGCAAAGCTACTCTCAGCTGCTGAGCCCATGTAGTGCCCTGAGCTTCTGCCATGGAGAGTGGAGTCAGCTAGATGGTCCAGGAAACACCAGGTCATACAGGGCTCCTGCACCCACTTGGGCTTTGAAGCATCATTAGGCTCACACTGGGGAGGAGCTGCTGCAATCCCTGCTGTTGTTGATTCAGACAAGTAGCAGCTTCAGACACAATGTCAGGCATGGGAGGTGCACCACACTGCAAAAGTTTCTTGTGAGTTCCTGTGCCTCCTGAAGCCTGTCTGAGGCAGAAGATCTCCTGAGGCATGGGGTACCAAGGAGTGCTAGCAAAGAATGGGCTTTGTGGAGACATCTTCAAAGGGACATCATGCCCGAGGCTTCTTCTGCAAGGAGTTTGAGACCTGGATCGTTCTTACATGGAGATGAGACTGAGTTAACATGACTTTATTGATCAATGAAAGCTTCTGGAACCGTTCAGAACAGGAGGACCACCTGTTTGGTGGCAATGGGACAGTCAACGGGACCTCTCTGGCTGATGGCTTGGACCTGCAGGCACTGAGTGTTGGCATTGTCTTGGCTGTTTTTATATTGTTTGCCATTGTGGGCAACATCATGGTCATCTTGTCAGTGGCATGCAACAGGCAGCTACAGACTGTGACCAATTACTTCATCATCAACCTGGCCATTGCTGACCTTCTGCTCAGTACCACAGTGCTGCCTTTCTCTGCCACCCTGGAGGTTCTCGGTTTTTGGGCTTTTGGAAGGATCTTCTGTGACATCTGGGCTGCTGTGGATGTCCTCTGCTGCACTGCCTCTATTATGAGTCTTTGTATCATATCCATTGATAGGTATGTAGGGGTCAAGTACTCTTTGAAATACCCAACCATCATGACTGAGAAGAAGGCTGTGGTCATTCTCATCATTCTGTGGGTTTCTTCCATGGTCATCTCCATTGGACCTCTCTTGGGATGGAAGGAACCTCCACCAGCAGATGACAGCCAGTGCAACATCACTCAGGAACCGGGCTATGCCCTCTTCTCTTCCCTCTGCTCTTTCTACCTACC